>NW_009621890.1:1345-6000 GCF_000690535.1 Cariama cristata
ACGGCTCGGGGCAGGTCACTGTCCCTCCCCACACCTCCACCTCCCCGGTAAGCGAACGCCCTGCCTTGGGGAGCCTTAGCGGGCGGGATGCACCCCAGCACCCCACCCCGTCCTCATCCGACCTCAGCAGCACCCACCCGGCGAGTGCCATCCCAACCCGCCCCAGTCACCCGGGAGCAGGAGGAGCCTCAGGAATCTGTCTGGACCAGCTAAATAGGACAGAAATGCAAAGTACGGTGGGTCTTATGAACTGTTAGCAATTATTATTTACAGTGGCAAGACCAGAGACACGACAGAGCGTGGGAGGATGTGTTGCAAGAAGGGAACATGAAAAAGCACCATGTCCCGGAGCATGCCTCGCATATCCCAGCGAGGCTGGGCTGTGCTTTTTAAGAGCATCCACACCTGCTAAAGAATTTATTATCTTAAGCAAACATCTACTTGAGAACCAGTAATATTAGAACTGGAGTTTGCTCTACGAACTAGAAAAAGAAATGGTGTGTGTTTAACCAACTTCCTCCTTTCAGGAATAGATCCCGATTCAGCACGGTACTTGAACACAGAATTAACTGCTCCAAGAGATAAGGGTGGCTTCGGACCAGAGGCATAAACCCAGACGCACGCTGAAGTGCTTTACTGAACCAGGTCCATGTCGCAAGACCTACAGATCAAAATCTGACTTCAGGTACAACTGCATTTGCGACCAAGATCACCAGGCGCTGAATGTGCTCCGAGGATTTCCTCGAGGCAGCGCCTCACAAGCACCTTCCCGGCAGAAAAGCACGGAGAGCTGGAGTGATTTTCTTGCGAAGAAGCACTTTGGCCAACAAAGTCCCATTCTGGTAACACCTGGTCATCAGAGCCAAGACCCACCACGCTGAGCAGGGAGGACATCCAATTCCAGCTGCCGGCGGCTCTGCTGGGGAAACCACAGCTCCCACAAGCAAACAAACAGAAACGGTGTATGGTCACTCCACGTGCGATAAAGGCATCCGGCTTAACCCACCTGGGCCAAAGAAACAACTCCACGGGACTCCATCAACACGACCCAGGAAATACGTGGGCAGCACATCATGTCCCCAGCTGCCAGGACGAGAGGCCACGGCTGAGCCCCGGGGGGGGTACACACCTCGGGTAAGTGCCCCGGCCAAACCAGGGGATGGAGCAAGGTGAAGGAGTGCGTCCACTGCTGAGTGATCGCCCGGACGGGTCTTATCACCAGTTTTGCTCACAGCTGCAGTACCAGAAACAGGCATTTCGTATCAGCACCTGCATCACAGGTACAACAAGGATGAGAAAGTCCCCCAGGAAGAACCAGTCCATCTCAGGGTGAACTGGGATGGGAAGGGAACAAAGCAGCTGACCCACGCACAGGTTAGGCTCTCATAATTTTTCTGCCTTAAGCCACGAGGTCCCTGGTCACCACTGACCGGCCCACCCCGCACAGAGAGGAGGGACCCTGAGTCACCGGCACGATGCTGCCAGGAAAAAAAAATAAATGCAAAAAGCAAAATAAAACAGGCTGAAGGCTTTGAAGCTGCATTAGTCACTACTGCATTCAAACGACCGCACTCCGCCCCACCAGAACAAAGACCAAAAAAACCCACAGCAAAGATGTCCCTCTGCAACCTGCCCATCCAGCCCCCTTCTCCCCAGCTACAGCAGCCTCTGGTGTCGGGGAACGCTGCCGGCAGCAGGACACTTTTACACTCCTACAGTAAGATCTTTTTCTTTAATATTAATTCAGGCTTTGAAAAGTGCCAGCAGCACAAAGCCATAAACATCAGATAGAAGATATTCAAGATGCAGCATATAATGGCACAGCTACTCCTCATGCCCAATTGCATTCACTTTGAGACTGAAAACAAGTATTTTTAACGAACGCCAGCGGGACGGCCCGGGGTCAGTCGCTCCCAAGCTCCCACCTATCCATCCCTTCACATGACACCAGTGGGAGCAGCATGCCTGACGTCTGCCATGCACAGGACCGACCCAGGGGCTCCCAATAAAGGCTGTGAAAAGGCTCCCGACGTCTCAGACAACACCTGCATCAGCCCCAGATGCAGCACCCGTGGGTACGACTTGAGCTAAAACCTCAGTAAGAGCCTGTTCGCCACCTCCAGAGCCGCGAGACTGATTCAGGACAGCCTAAACCCACCAGATGCCCAAGGAAAGCCACCCAAGGGGATCATTTGCCCGATCCCAGGTCTCTGCCCCCACCCCTTCCACCCAGACCGCCGGCTGGAAGAGGAACCGCCAAGCAGGCATCCCACGTCAGTCGTGGAAAGATGGCTCCACACCGCTCGGGAAAGGGGAAATGGAGCCGAGGGGATTTCAGTGCATCACCGGTTGGCATAAAAACCACGCGGCCAAAACCCCCTCCTCACTCAGCAGCGGGGGCAGCTCCCACCGCCCCTTCCCTGCGTCCCCTCTTGCTACAGCCAGGCACACCGTGCCCACGGCATGGGCAGGAAGGGACACGGACCGTTTGGGGAGGGAGGAGGAAGAAATACCACTTTCCTGTTTTACTAAAAGCAACCAGATTTGATGTAAATAAAAACAGGCCAGAACTGTACAAACAAAAACCTGAGTATCCTCAGGCTGCAAGTCAAGAGCAAACAAGCAGTGACTCTGCATCAGGAGAAAAAGAAATACCCACCAAGGGAGGACAGCACACCCTGTCTGCAGCTCTCGGGCACTTTTAAAAGGATACGCAATTGGGATGACAGGGAATGCAGATGTTATCCACATCTCCACTGAAGTTTCCCTCCCCCCCAGCAATACTGCCTGGTCGGTCGGGGAATTTGAGAGGCAGAACTACTCCCACAGTCTGAATAATTCTGCTCTGAAATGAAGAGGGAAATAAGAGTTATTTAAGATTTGTTTCAATATAACTATGGAAAAAATCCTGCCAGAGGAGGGGTCCCTCAAAACAACCATTTACAGTATTTGCAGCACCACTTTAGATCAGGATTTCAAAACACACAGCCCAGTACCCCACCTGACTCAGGACCCCTGCGACAGCTTTGCAGGATGGCTGATGAAAGACAAGAGCCCTGACAAAATTTGGTTTGCTTCAAATAAACCCACACCATTCCCTTAGGCACGTTCATTCACACGTTTGCTGCGGTGCGGCGGGCAGAGCAGAGCTGCCAGCGCAGGGCACACGCTGGCCCTTACCGGGCTTTGAGGGAGTTCAATCCGGAACGGCGGGCAGAAAGCAAAGGTACACACCAGCAAAACACATTTACATCACCCTCTTTCAAATAACGCACCGTGCAGCAAGTTCACCAGCCCCGGCGGATCCCGGCGTCACGTTGTGCTGGCCGTGTGGTGACGGCTGGGTTACATTTAATTAACAGCAGTCAGGGCTAAAACCTTAATGCGATGCAGCAGGGCCATATGGTGCGACCGTCTCTCCCAATTGCCCTTCGTTTCCAAACGGCACCAGGAGGCATTTGTGAGAGCCCTGCTCACACCACACTATGTAAATCACCGCTAGAAATATTTAATTGATTCATAATCTAAGGAAAGCCAAGCGTAAGAACCAGAATGGGCTGAGCAAGGGACTAATTGCCCTGGAGAGGTTGGTGTTACAGCACGTGCCTGGCATAACCCCCCAAAGCAACCAGCAAACGAGCAACGAAGCCTCCTCCGGAGCCATCAGCTGGGCAGCTGGACCAGAGCCCAGGGCAGGACACAGCTCAGTCCCTCGCCCCCAATAACCACCAGCACCAACTACCTGCCCTCCGCACCAACACGGAGGGTACCCTCGCCCCACATGCCCCCATCTGGGTACAGGCAGTCTTGTGGGCACAAGCCTGGGGTGAATTGCATTGGCATTCACAGCTTGTGCCAAAAATCAAGAGGCTCAGCTGACCCCAACCAGCAAATCTTCAAGTCACCCAAGCCCAGCGCTCCAGCTGCATCCAACAAGGCAAATTCCCACCTGGCCCGCAGCCGGAGATGTGCTGACAGACCCAGCTGGAAAGGAGCGGTTTCACCATCAGCAGCGAGCACAGCACACGCTACCGCGTTACCCACGACACGGGTTCGCTCAAAGCCCCTCTGCCCCCGCACGCCACCCTCCTCATTTCCCCAGCCGCGCCGACTGACGCGGGTCACCCCTTCCCAGGGACCACGCAGACGCCCCGTGGCCCGAGGGCAGCATCCCGGGGTGACGGGACACGGAGCGTGTCCTGCTGTATGGCCCCGGCTCAGTCGCCCCGTTTGGCCCCTCTGTGCCCCCCTCCCACAATGGAAAGATTAATCTCTCCTGCAGAAGGCAGGCACAAATACGGCGTGTGTCTGACGCGAGGAACGCTCCTCTCGGTGAATCTCGGGGGCATGAGCACTCCTGCCCGGGGAGTTTGGGCGAAGCAAGGTGTCTGACAAGTTTACTACTTCCAGCGGAGCAGACACCTCACCGCCAGGCTTTGCAAACACAGACCCTGCTCACCGAGAGCTGCTGCCCAGCGCTGATGCCAACCCCGTCGCAACCCTGCTGATTAGCTGGTATCTCCTCTTTCCTGGAAAAGCTTCATTTCCCAAATCCGCCTGGCAGCACCTCACCGCACCCGAGCCCAACTCCCAGCCCCTTTGCGGGCAGACCCCGGCCAGGTCCCTTCCTCCATCCAGCTCCCGGAGCGCAGCAC
>NW_009621891.1:0-203 GCF_000690535.1 Cariama cristata
GTTCCCGGTACCAGCACGGGGACCGCAGCCAGGTTCCTCATCCCTCTGGGTCCTACCAACTGCCCGGCACCGACCGATCGCGCCAACTGCCTCGACTGAAGCTTGCTGCGACAGGCTGCGTATGCCACCAGCACCTCTCTTCCCAGGGGACCCCCCGCCCGCCTTCTTCCTCTCCCCCCCTGGGGACCTTGTGCCGGGTGGGG
>NW_009621892.1:0-440 GCF_000690535.1 Cariama cristata
TGAGCTTCTTCAAAGTGTTGACAGAAATACGCGAATTTTTGAGATAAAGGCTGGCTAGTGGCCATGCCTCACTCAGAAACTGCCAGGGGTGGATGTAGCTGTCTGGGCAGGAAGGAAGTGAAGTGACCCAGAAAACAGTGTCAGCTTTCAGAATCCCATTCCTTCTCATATTTTTACTGAATGAGCCCTGCTTTCTGGACACTTATAAACATTAACTAAAGACTAAGGTTCTGACTCCTGGATTCAGTTTAAATATAGAATATGATTGCCTGCAGGGTGCTTAATATAGGTTTTGGGGTGTTTTTTAGTACATGTGCTCTGAGGGTCATTAGGCAGACATGATCCTGAGAGTGTAATACAAGAACCAGATAGGAAATATTTTCAGTTCATATAATTTTTAGTGAAAGATTTAAAAAGAAAGAAATTACAAGCTTTTAAAA
>NW_009621893.1:0-245 GCF_000690535.1 Cariama cristata
CCATGCACTCCTGTAGGTATAACACTCACTGACCGGGTGTCTGACATTGTGATTGTTGCGGTTCTGGCCAGATCCAGCCCGGCACTGCGTGCTGTGCTGTGTCAGAGGGACTGAACGGTGTTATGCTGGAATTCACCGCTCCGTGGTCCCAAGTGGGGTGGGCTGACTGTTGGGGGGCAGCCCTGTTGTACTTCACCGCTCCGTGATCCCACGTGGGGTGGGCTGACTGTTGTGCGGGGAGGGGC
>NW_009621893.1:259-467 GCF_000690535.1 Cariama cristata
TGTTCATTCTCGGGGCACCGGGTCTCGCGCCCCGCTTCCCGTTTCCCTGCATCGGATTGCCTTGGTTATCAAATTTTGACCGACATTGATTGCTCCAGTGATATCCTTTTCCACATTTTAGACAGAGTTGGGTGGGGGTTCGCTGAGCGTTCTGCCTCAGTCCCTTAGTTTGTGGACAATTTCGTTTCATGTGCCCTTCCTGACCGCA
>NW_009621894.1:0-273 GCF_000690535.1 Cariama cristata
CCAGACACAGCACGCAGTGCCCCCCAGGGTATGGGACACAGCTGCCCACAAGGCAGGGCAAACAGTCTCCTTCCTGCGCAGGGTGCATGGTACGCCCTGGGGAGGGGTGCACAGTCCCATCAAAATCCCCCAGAGCGCTGGAGGGGAGCCCAGGGAGTCCATTTCCCAGGGGAGAAAAGGGGCCTAAGGAGTCTGGGAGTGCCAGAGCCTGGCCCCATTGAGCCCCCACGGGTACAGGAGCAGTGTACCCATGGGTGCTCCCCAAGCTCTGCC
>NW_009621894.1:441-747 GCF_000690535.1 Cariama cristata
CCCCTTGGCATTCGCTCCCCCAGGTGAGGACCTAGACTGCAGCCCCATAGAGACTCATGGGGTCCACGGAGCCCCCTGCACCCTGCAGCTGCCCTGGGGGCTATGCCCTAAGGGGGAGGCCAGTCCCCCAGCTCCTGGCTCTGCATCCTGGCTGGGGCACATGCCTTGATCCATCAGCAGAAGCCAGCACTCACAGCACTCAGTCCTCCCTGAAGGAGCTCTGACAGCTCCCAGGCAGCCCTGGCTGCACTTCACACCTGCCTCCAGGGATGCCAGTTCAGGGGCTGACTCCACCGGCTCCCCTCA
>NW_009621894.1:945-5042 GCF_000690535.1 Cariama cristata
CTGGTGCAGAAGGCCCAGAGCAGAAACGGGGGTCCCCAGCAGCAATGGGGCAGGGGTGAGCTGGCTGCAGGCAGGCGGGTGGCAGGTTGTGGGGCAGCCACCCTGGTCCCACGGTGGCCAGGCTGGGTGCCTCCTGCTCTGGCCCCACCCAGGGATGCAGTCACTTCCCAGCAGAGCCCGTTCCCTCCCACTGGCTCAGGGAATCGCCAAATAAGAGCAAAGTCTCGGCTGGGGAGAGCAACCAGGGCGGGAACTTGGGTGAAGCTTAGAGATCATGGCCTGGGAATGGCAGAGTTTCTCTGGGCCCTGCTGGGGTGGCTGGGGACAAGCCACCAGCTGGGGATGTGGAGGGCTGAAGGTGGCTGCTCTGGCTAAACCCACTGTCCAGGCTGCACCCTGCCCAGCAGCCCCTGCCCGCGTCCTGCCCTGGGCAACATGGGCTGTCCCTCCTGGGGACAAGAGGTGGTGGGGCCACAGTGGCCTCGCAGAGCTGCTCAGAAGGGGCTGCCAGCCCCGTGGAGCTGCTGATCAGGGATCAGGGGCTCGCCACCATCCAACCCCCCTGCAAGTGCCTGGGAGGTCGCATTTGCACCCCTTAGTGCGGTCCCCATGGGCTTTGTGCACTGCCATCCAGTGCTGGAGGCAGGGCGGTGCCAGAGCAGATTTATTCTTTTAAGGCATTTGTTGGCATATTTGCAGAGAGCAGGAGCCTGCCTGGATCACTCTGATGGGCCCTGACCCGGCCAAGGGATGAGGACGCTCCCTGCTCACAGGTGCATGCTCTCCTGGCAGCCAAGGGGGACACAGGGGTCCCAGGGGAGGCGGGCAGGTGGGCTCTGGAGGTCTACCCTGAGCTTTCTGTGCTGGAGACGGGAGCTGTGCTCTGCCTTCACTCCGGAAAGGAGGTGACACCAGCCCTGGCACTTAGTGCTGTCAGCACACTCAGGTCCCTGGCGCGGGGACCTGGTGACTCCCAGAGCCCAGCACACAGTGCAGCATGTCCGGGCTTCGGCACGGACCCACGGTGGCTGTGCTGGTGATGGGGTCCCAGTCCTGCCTGTGGCACTCGTTGCAGCCAACCTGCCCTCCCTGATGCTGGTCCTTCACCATGCCTTCCCTTCCAGCCCTTCCCTGGAGGGGTCTGTGGCTCCCATCCATTGTGTCTGCAGGGATGGGATTCTCCAGGCCAAAGCCCACAGACTTGCCAAGCCGCTGTGAACCAAGAACCAAGGGGCAACACACACTCCCTGTCCGGGACGGCATCACACAGCCCGCTGCCAGCAGCAAACCACTCCACACCCCACGGCCGAAGTCTGCCCAGCCCCACACTGGGAATCTCCCGTTCACGCTCAGCCAGACCCCACACTGAGTTTGCCCTGTCCCACACCACCATGGATCCAGTCAGACCAGTGTGAACCCCACTACGCACAGCAGCCACCCTGCCCAGCTTGACATGCCTGCCCTATGCCAGAATAAATGTGCCCTTCCAGAGGATTTTCAATGTTTTAACTACTTTGTTTAGTATCTAACTAAACCAGGGCAGGTCCATAGGGTCAGCAAACAAGGCCGGGGAGCCCCTGGCCACTTCCCAGGGGCTCCAGGCTGCCTCCGGGGCTTGTGCTGTTGCTGCTTGTCCTTGTCTGCTCACCCCTGTCCTTGGCGGTCGCCTCGGAGATTTGATGCATCTCCCCCATTTAGCTCCATAAACCAGCTGGGATTGAATTTTTTGTTCTCAATCCTAAAAAGCCTGGCTGTGCCCTGCTGGCCATGCTCCAGCCGGCTCCCCTTTAGCTTCTCCTCCAGTTTCCAGGGTTGGTTTTCATCAAAGAAGGACTGGCTATCAAAAGGAGGATTTATTTATAGGGTGTCAAATACCCTGTGTGGCACCACAGGTCGTTATACCCTGTTCCCGAGCGGCTCCATGGCCGCACACAGCTGTTCCACCCTTCATCCTGGCCAGGCACAAGCCAATTTCAACACCTTCCTAACATCTCCCAAGCAGGATCCATTTCCCAGGAGAAACATCAGTCATGGCACTAAATAAAACTCTTCCTGGCCTTACCCTTCCCAGGGTACAAGGTGGCACATTGGACCCCAAAATGACCAAGTTCCCCGCACAGACCCTGAGCATCCTTCCTTGCAGCCAGCACTCAGCGGCTGCCCACAGGCAAGGGCTTTTTCCATTCCTCTACTCCCTTTCGCTTTCCTGCCACATTTTATCAAGTGCCACAGAATTTTTCCCACAAGCCTTGCAGAGCTGCGTGCCTGGGGACCGGTGACACAGCTCGGGACAGTCATCCCCGTTAGCTTTGGGGAGCTGAGCAGACAGCTGCCCACAAATCTCCAGGCAGGACCAGTGACCCGAGTGGTGCCCGCTGTGGCCGGCCTGGCCCCTGCACCCCAAGCAGGATCCATCCAGTCCCTGCTCTGCATGTCAGCCTAGTTCAGTGTCAGCGTCACAGGAATGGGATCCTAACAGTCTTCCCCACGGACACTTTCCATATAAGGCCCCCCTCTTCCTTCACCCCCCCGAGGTCCGGCGCCTGTGCAGGGGAGGAATTGCTGGCGTGCCTACGTACGTCTGTAGCTTTCTTCTCTGCCTGCTCCAGCTTCTCCTGGGCCTCCTTGACAGACTCAGAGTACTTCTCCACTTCATCCTCTGTGCCCTTCAGCTTCTTCTGCAGGCCCTGTTGTTCCTCCTCCAGCTGGGGAAGAGACAGAGGGTAGGGGTCAGGGGGGATGGCAGTGCCCGCAAGGCTGGAGGGGGACAGTCATCCCTCTCCTGGGGGGCATGCAGGCTGGGGGCACAGCAGGAGCACACAGACATACTCCCTCTGTCAAATTTCGGTCTACATGTCCTCAGGGAGCCCTTGGTTCCCAGAGCTACAGCAGCCCTTAGCTACCCTGAGTCCAGTGGGGGTAAGGGTGTGGCGAGCTCCCTCCTTGTGTAGGCGACTGGAGAGGTCCCAACTTGGGGACACGGCTCTGGGGGGCACCCAGATGATCCCCATCTCTGTGTGGCTGGGGTGGGAGTATGCTGTCCCCAAAGGTCTCCCTAGCAGGGGTATAGGGAGGTGGCACCGGGTGTCCCACTGAAATAAGGCATGTTTGTGGGCACGAGCATGAGTGGTCAGAGGCAACAGGCTGGAGTGCTGATCACTGGGGACAGGTACCCAGTGGGGGGAGGTCCCCAGGGACAGGAACTCAGCGGGGTGAGGTCGCTGCAGATGGGGACCCAGTGGGTTAAGGGCTCAAGGGCTAGGCACCCCTAGAGCTGGGATCCCCAGGCTGGACATGCAGCATGAGGAGGTCCCCAGGGCTGGGCACCTCTAGGACAGAGGGTGTCCAGGCTGGACATCCAGCGTGGGGACGTCACCGGGGCTTGGGACCCCTAGGACAGGGTCTCCAGGCTGGATACCCTCTGTGGGAAGGTCTCCGGGGCTGGGCACCCCTACAACCAGGTCCCCAGTCTGGACATCCAGCATGGGGAGGTCCCCGGTGCTGAGAACGCCTAGGACGGAGGGTCCCCAGGCTCGACACGCAGAGTGGGGAGGTCCCCGGGCTGCGCACCCCCTAGGATGGACAGTCCCCAGGCTGGACATGCAATGTGGTGAGGTCCCCAGGACTGGGGATCCCTAGGACAGCGGGTCCCCAGGCTGGACACCCTCTGTGGGAAGGTCTCCGGGGCTGGGCACCCCTGCAACCGGGTCCCCAGGCTGAACATCCAGCATGGGGAGGTCCCCGGGGCTGGGCATGCCTAGGATGGGGTCTCCAGGCTGGACACACAGAGTGGGGAGGTCCGCGGGCTGGGCACCTCTTTGTCCAAGGGTCTCCAGGCTGGAGGGCCAACGAGATGGGGTCCCCAGAACTGGACACCCCTAGGACGGAGGGTCCCCATGCTGGACACCCAGCAGGACGGGGTCCCCGGGGCTCATGACCCTTAAGGTGGTGGTCCCCAGGCAATGCTGGAGAGTCCGTGGGACACTCACCTGCTTGCAGCGGTCCTCCGCCTGTTTCTTGTCAGCCTCTGCTTGCTCGGCGCGGTCGATGGCATTCTCCTTGTCCAGTTTCAGCATCTGCATCTTCTTCTTGATGGC
>NW_009621895.1:0-203 GCF_000690535.1 Cariama cristata
TTTGTCTTACATTAGAAAGGTGTAATTAAGATCAACCATGAGATGCCAGTAATAGGAAATATTAAACATTAACCGCAAACAATAAACATGAACTTGCCAGGGTATCTTTGATATGGAGGAAAGATGGAAGAAATTGCGCTAAACTATACCTGAGTCACAGGATAGAAAAAAGGAGCCTGAGATACTGGTAATAATGCCCTGAA
>NW_009621895.1:368-642 GCF_000690535.1 Cariama cristata
CCCCGCCCGGGGCCGCCGCGCCCTGCCGCAGAGCCCGCAGCCCAAAGCCCCTCCCCAGTGCCGGCACCCTCCGGCACCGCCGCCGCCGGGGCAGCACCACCAAGCACCAGGCAAGGTCAGAAAAGGAGAACCGACGGGTGTTTTGCTCCGTGCAAGGAGAGGGGGTAACAGGTAGATGCAGCAGGGAACGGGCCGTTCCCAGAGGGACGCTCCTCTCTCAACACCGTCTAATGGAAACAGCAACTGCCGACTGTGGCTGGTGGCACACGCCGCG
>NW_009621895.1:769-2715 GCF_000690535.1 Cariama cristata
CCTGCACCCCTTGAGCCAAACAGCAGCACCTCAGGCTAACCCTGCCGGCAGTGAGCCCGGCAAACACCACCCACCACCCGCTGATCCTGGCACAGCAGAGCAGCACCCCCAAACAGCCTTGCCCCGGTCACCGATGGGTGCTGCTGCCGGGCTGGCACTGCGCAATGGCATCAGCCAGGCAGGGCACAGGCCTGGTCCTGAACCCTGGTGGTGTTTTCTAAGAAATCCCTTGTTATCTGCCCCAAATACAAAGGCAGGACCAACAGACAGCAACTGGCATGTGCTGAGCTGGGTACAAAAGCAGAGTGGGAATTGAAACGTCCCATCAGCACGGGAGGTCTCCAGCCCTGCCATGCGATCCCCTGGCCATGGGGACAGAGGCACAGGCAGGAGCAGGCAGGTGTTGCACTCCGGCACGATGCTCACCTCCTCACCGCAGCCCTTCTCCAGTGAGGCAGCACAGCCTGAATGGAGCAAGGACGGAGCAAGACGTGGCACAAGCCCTGCAACCTCATGAGGTTCCGCACAGAGGATGCTCAGCGGGACAGGGAGCAGCGGGAGTCTTGGCCGAGGCCAGAAGGGGCATCGAGACCCCAAAACTCTCAGGACTGCTTCCACTTGCAGACCCACAGATGGAGGTGGCAGGAATTGCTGTGGCCCCGTGAGAAAGGCTGGGGAGCCCTGGGAGCGGGGGTGTCCCCAAACTCCAACCAGGCTGGCAGCACAGGGGGGCCAGGCTGTGCCGTGGGAGCGGGCAACTGCCTGACTCACCGAGGAGCTGACTATTAGCCAGCTCCGCTGGTCACAAAAATTCCCCACGATGGCAAGTCCCTCATTTTGAAAGGAAAACATGTTGCGGCCGTTCCTCTTTGGTGTCTTGCCCAGCCAGCAGCCACGTGATGGCTGTGGGCAGAGGGACGTCAGCGAGAAGACTCCTCCGGGGTCGGGGTGGCTGCAGGGGCCGGAGGAGGAGCAGCCCTGTCCCTGACCTGCTCCGGCCACTGGCCCCTTTGGAGGTTTGGTCACAAGCTTGTGGGCTGACAGGGCTCCAGGAGGCCCTTTCTGTCCGAACGAGATTGCAAATGTCCTTCCATGGTGCTAAGAGCAGTTCAGCTCCGTGGGCACTGTTTGCCCTGGCACCGGCAGCTCTACATCCCTCTCAGCTGGCTGCAAGGGCAAATCCCGGGTAGGAGGCAGCAAGCAACTGTCCCTCCAGCTCCCCGCACTACGAGTGGGGTTGAACCTGCAGCAGCACAAGGAGGAAAGCAGGAGTGTGGTAGACATCACCGTGTCGTGCCACGTTGGGTTCCAGCTCCAGAGCTGCCCAGGCTGTGCAGACGAGCCCAGCCTCAGCCATGCTCCCTACCCACAGCCACAGCCTCAGGATCTTCCCCAGTGTCGTGCTTGGAAAGCTCCCCCCCGGCTTTGCCAGGAGCTACAGCCACAGCCTATGCTCCTGGGAATCCCTGAACTACTCCTGTGGGCTGGCACAGGCAATGTGGGGAAGCCGGGAGGCTTTCGGGGCCCACGGGCAGGCGGCAGGGAGCGAGCATGCCGGCGGGGCAGGCTCTCAGGTGCCCTGGAGCCCCTCTCCCCACGGCACACTGGAGCCCCTCTCCCCAGGGTGCTGCCAGCTCTGGGGTTCCTGCCTTGAGGATGTGAAATGACAGGGGAGGGGAGACCAGCTTACAGTGAACTACCGTTACTGAAATATCCTCCTCCCCTGGCTTGGGACACCAAACACAGGGTTTTCTGGATGGCAGCTCACGGGAGGCAGGGGCTCGGCATGCAGCCTGGCTCTGCCGGGCTCGGCGGGCTCGGCTGTAACTCCCGGCACATTCTGGTGCTCTATGTCGGCAGATCCACGGATGTGAAATGAGAGCTGAGGTTAAAGCTGGCCCGAATCCTGCCCCTTTACATACACATCTGATGAGCAGGTGGAGAGA
>NW_009621895.1:2772-3118 GCF_000690535.1 Cariama cristata
ATGCTTTTCAACTCCCTGAGCCATAGGCACCTTTTTGGACCTCGCTGATGCTCCCATGCAGAGCAGGGACTGTCCAGGCAGCCTGTCCCTCCCTGGGACCACTCACAGTCCCTTAGCCAGGGAGGTGGCAGGCCGTGGAGGAGGAAAGCATGTCTCCTGCCTGCCTGCCTGCAGGTTTTGTACCAAAGCTCCGAGAGGTGTTGAGGCCTGCCCCGCACTGTTCGGTGCCGCCCGTGCTGCCAGCAGCAAAGCACCTGCTTAGCGCTAATCAGGACAAGGCGGGAGACGGGGAAGGTTCAAGCTGAGGTTAAGAAGGCGCAAGGAGGATCTTCCCGCATTAGCCTGA
>NW_009621895.1:3158-3477 GCF_000690535.1 Cariama cristata
CAGTGCTGCCCGGGGCCCTGACGGGGGTCAGGGGACCATCACCAACCCCGACCCGCTGCCACCCTCCACAGACCCTTTCTCCTGCCAGACACCAGCTCCACTGGCCCTCCTGCTGGGGGGGCTTTGGGGGAGCCCCCGCTGTGCCCCTCTCCCACGTGAAAAATGAAGTTTTCTTCTGGAGGCGTGAGGCCTCAAAGGATGAAAACCACTGTGGAAAGGGCAAAACTGCTCAGATCTGTCTGTACCCTCCTGCCAGGCCTGTCCACGCATGCCCGGGCCCATATCCCGGCAGGGGTGGAAGTGCCAGCCCTGCCCTGCC
>NW_009621895.1:3654-3904 GCF_000690535.1 Cariama cristata
CTCTCCTCTCCCTGCTCTGGCTGGACCCATCAGCCAGGCACTGCAGTCTCCCTAATTAAATTATTGCCCATTTTCTGTACAGCGCCTGGAGGTGTCCTGGCCCGAGGAGATGCGTCACCACCTGGCATGGTCACGGCATGGCTCCACTCCGGCACAACTCTACCCTCGCTCACCGGGAAAGGCAGTGAGGGGGGACTGGGGGATCCTGGGCACTGGTGGGCAGGCACGGCGTGGGCACTGCCACCCCCCG
>NW_009621895.1:3935-4765 GCF_000690535.1 Cariama cristata
GGGAGGGCTGTGCCAGCCCCAGCACCCCAAAACTGCAGAGAGCTGGCACAGCTGCATCATCCCTTCAATGACTCAAATCACCTAAAAAAGTGGTGGGGAAGGGGGATGCTCAACAGCTGAGTATTTGCCAGGTGGGCATCATCAGTGCTAGGAAATCACCGGTATTAACCGATCAATGGTACTGACACGATTCCAATTATTACAGTGGGGAGACCAAGGCAGGGGAAGGTGAAATGAGAGCGGGTTACAGCAGGTCCTGTGACCACGGTCTCTGTACACGGGTCCCAGGGTGGATGGCGGGGGCACGATCCCCGAGCAGCACCTTGGGGGCTGCCGTGCAGGCACTGCCCGTGCCCGCTGCGCTTGCCCTACCACAACCTGTTTGGCCGGGGGATTTCCCGGTGCTGCACCACGCGGCACCAAGGCTTTGCTCTGCCTGGGTCCACACCGGAGCACTGCCGGTGTCCTGGGAAGTGACGGGTGACCCAGCCAGGCCACCCACCCCCCAGGAGCTCTGTGTCCCTGCTTTTTGGCTCCGCAGGGAGCATTTCTATAGGAGCCAGGGCCTGGAGCTGGAGCTGCCAACACGGCTGCTCCTCCAAGCTTTCCCTGCCATCAGGACTGGGCGCTCCCCTCTCCCCCCAGACAACTGACTCACCCTGGAAAGAAACTGCTCCAAGATCTCCAGATAGAAAAATCCCTCCCAGGGCAAAACGCTCCTTCAGGAGTACATGCAAACCTGGGCGATCACCCACATACACAAAGCTTCGCGCTCTTTCAAATTCCCACCTGCGAGGGACCACACCTTTCTCCTCCCCAAAACCCCAGGC
>NW_009621895.1:4807-5413 GCF_000690535.1 Cariama cristata
CCTGCTGCAGCGGCTGGGGGCTGGGACCCCTCTCCTCCCCGCAAACCTGTGGGGGTGAAGCCCACAAACATGACTTCCTATGCTTAAATCAGACCCTTTTACCTGCTCCATGTCCTGTGCCAGCTCCCTCACAACCCTGCCCTGAGCTTTCCTATTCCCAAGCCTTGTCCCTCCCTTTTTTTTGACCCTAGTACATCCAGGGATCAATATAAAGCCAGAGACCCCAGGGCAGGCTGGCCTAATCCAGACCTGAAATCTGGATCCAACAGCCTGGTGCCCAGGAACTGGTCTGACCCAGCATCTGCCTCTGGGTCAGGAACATCAGAGCTGAGGGTCCCCTCCGGCTCGGAGGAAGCCACCTCTGCCCTGGCAGTGCCATGTCCCAGATGGCCCGAATCCCCATGCAGGGCTCACAGGGGTTAAGGCACCTGCTTGGTGTGCCACCTTCATACACTTTCAATGGTCCCAGTGGCCCCCCAGTCATGTGAGCAGCTCCAGTTACCAGCCCCAGCACTGCCTCTGCGTCTCATTTTTATCCCATCCATCTCCTTGCTCCACAGAGGCCATCCGCCTCCCTCAGCTGCCTCCGCTCCCTGTGTCGGGGGC
>NW_009621895.1:5451-6530 GCF_000690535.1 Cariama cristata
CCATGTGGGCCTGCGGCCAGGTGTCCTTGGGCAGAGCCTCCAATGTCACCTTGGAGGGAAGCGTGCTGGGTCTGGCAGAGACGCAGGGCTGCGAGGCCCATGGCCGCGCTCGGCACGGCACTGGCGGGGGAACCTCACAGGGACCTTGCCCAGGCCACGCAGGCTGAGCCCACGGGTGAAGCTGGCTTTGCACCCTCCCACAGCTGCCGGAGGTGAACAAGCGACCCCTGTGCCCCCGAGCCCCTGGCAGCATGGGCACAGCGGGCACGGCAGGCACAGCGCCGCAGCAAGCAAACCCCTCGGTCTCTCCATCCAGCGCTCCTCTGCGAGTGCAGTTTCCAACCGTGGGCGACCGGGTGGAGCCGCGCATACCCAGACCCGGCCTAGCCATGCCTGGTTATGCAAACCGCAACGGGAGCTGTTTCAACTAGTTGGACTGCTGCCTGGCAGTCAGGTGCCTTCCTCCTCCTCCTCCTCCCGAAACGGCTGCCAGGCCCCTGTGGGCAGCTGCCCAGGCTCCGGTGGGTGCCTCCGTCCCCACGCTGAACACACAGTGCCTGCTGTGAACAAGGGGCTCTCCCTCCCTGGGGTCCCCTGGCCTGCCACCCCCCAGCACAATGCGCTGTTATCCCCCAGCACAGCTGTGAACCAGCCCTGTCAGCGGGTTTCACAGTCCTTGAGGTGTCCTCAAGTGTACCGGTACTGCCGATGCACAGCGAGCACCAAAAGCAATCAAGAGGAAAGTCGTCCGTGCGCAGCTCGCACCCACACGACACCCATCATGCTTGGCCGGGAGCAGGGAGCCAGGGCCATGCAAGCCCCCGGGTGCAGCAGAGGTGGGCAAGGGGCCATTTGCCCCCTTGCTGGTGAGTTTTGCCCAGAACTATGGCCATGCTGGCATTTCCCACCCAGTCTGCATCTTGGTGGGCTGTAGGAACCTCCCTGTGACCTGCTGCGATCAAAATTTGGAAGGGTGCAGGAGAAAAACAGTCAAGGTGCTGTGAGCCACAAAGGAGGCCTCTGGCAGAGCTGGTCACCATGTCTGTCACCGGCTGGCTCAGCCACACTCACGCCTCATG
>NW_009621895.1:6550-13640 GCF_000690535.1 Cariama cristata
TGGCTCAGTGTTTGGCTTTGCCTGGAGAAACTCTCCCCAGGCTAGGAGGGGAGAGGAGCCAGCACATGGAAAGCATCTGCTCCATACAGCCTCCAACATGTTGCAAAATGGGGGAAAAAACCCAGATCCGAGCACCAGGCATCTTCATGCAAATCTCATCCTTCCCAAGCCAGTACCAGCATCACACTCTGGGACAGCAGGAAACCTACAGCTCAGCTCTGTGCTGGGCTCTTCATCCTTTGCACAATATTTCAGCCTCTCCCTAAATTTCAACACAGATTTCATGGAACTTCATATGCCGCTGATTGAGTCAGCAGAGGTCTGGCAGTCCCAGCTCCGGCAGGGAAATGTTCCCTAACCCACCCCCGGCTGCTCCCAGCAGCTCCAGCAGCACAGCCAGGGCAGCCGGGCTGTTGCCGGAGGTTTAGACACCGTACGGATTAGCAGCTTCGCCGGGCGATAGCTGATGCCGTGCAGAAACGCAGGTTGAAGCGGGATGAAGCCAGCCAGCCGGGCTGTGGGGCTCCTGCCACGGATGGTGGCTGACCCAGGGAGCTCGGGTGGGAATGCAGAGAGGGAGAAGCGCTGCAGAGCCAACCTCTGTACAGCTGGTTGGAGAAGGGAGAGGAATCAACCAGCCCAGCGCACGCAGGAGAGAGACGCTGGCCTGGCTGCACCAGCAGCAGTGCCGGGAGAGGGAGCTGACACCGGGCTTGGGTGGTACAAGAGATGGCTCCATCCCTGCAACATGTTTCTTTACTACAAACTTCCGTGCAACAAAATAAGGCCTTTGCCAAACTAAACGGGCCCTAAGCCAGCTCCTTCCAAGGCTCCCTGGGATGCTCCACTCTACCCATCTCTTGACGGGTGCCAAGATCTTGTTGCAGGTGTCAGTTCTTCTGTTTGGGGTGTTTTTCCAGCTGGTGCTGGATGTCCTTGACGAGCTTTTCTGCAAAGGTGGCATCATGCTGGAAGAGTGGGGAAACCTGCCTGCGCTGAATAGTAAAACCTACTGGCAACACCGTGATGCTTCTCCAGACGCTGTGTCTAAATATAGAGTCCTCATTTATTACCCTGCCGGCTGCTGGATTTGGTGCGAGAGGAGCTGGGGGGCTGCACTGATGCTCCCCCTCGCCTGCAGCTGGAGACTGCCTGTACACATCCAGTGCAGAAGCTCACATTGGCTTAAACTGGGTGCAAAGTATAAAATAAACCCTGGGTGTCTCCTGAGAAATAGGGCTTGTTTGCTGGTGAAATGCTGTGGGTCTAAATCCCCCATTCTGCATCCCAGAGGGGTTTAGAGATGCACTGGCATGAGCAGGTCCTGCCTGGGTGCCAAGGGATTCCCCCTGCTGTCAGGGAAAGCAGCAGTGGTACCCAGGCCTCCTGGCAAAGGATGCGCAGCTTTCCTGTGGCTTCCCTGCCGATGAAATGCAGGCATGCCTCCTCACCCAAACCAGCCACTGATGCCAGTGCTCGACTCAGCTGCACTTACTGTCTCCCTGGGACTACGGGCGAGGGATCGTTTCTGCCAGACACTCAGGTCACCCCAGGGTTTGACCCTTTGTGGAACACCCCAGAGGGAATGAGACATATCCCAAAATTTGCTGGGGACCTGTAGTCTCCATGATGCCTTGCCAAGGCTTTCCTGAGAAACTCTGTTCACCGATGGGAAATGTGGTGCTGAGGGGGAAGGAGTCAATGCTCAGGGCAGGGCAGGCACGGGAGGATGGAGACCGCATCCGGCATGCTCGGGAGAGCACAAAATCCTGCCAGGCTCAGCTCTGGGACATGGTGTGAAGGCAGCTGCCATGGGACCAAGGCACGGGCACCAGCAAGAGGGGTAAAGCCCAGGATGCCATAAATGCTGCTGGTTGCCGCCCACTCCCGCAGGCGGCTGTGAGCTGCCGTGCCACAGCACCATTCCCCTGGCAGCCGACTCCGCTGCAGGGGAGCATTCAAGGGAGTGCGACTTGATGGGACCCCAAAGGTGCTCCCGCTAAAACTCCAGCACTGACCCCAGCCCACGGCCCCGTCAGAGCCATCCCAGGAGATGCAGGGCTGGTGTGAGCTGCCCACAAGCCTCCTGCCCAGGCAGAGCAAGCTCCCGGGACCTTTCCTGCTGCTCTCCGGTGGGGACATCAGAGCAGGGGCCTTGTGCAAGAGGCAGGAGGGGCAGAGAGTCACGCTCCCGTGGGTGCCATCAAGCCCCAGGCTGCGTGCTTGCTGCCTCCATCACCACCACATTTGGGAAAAATGGTAAAAAAAGGGATGCACTACAAGCCAGCCCCTACCCCCACACGGCTGGGAAGCCAGGCTGGGCCGAGGCACTGCTGGCTGCTCACAGCAGCAATGCCCCTGGATCTTGGCGCCGAGTCCCATTGAGACGGGGCCAAGCAGGACGGGAACTCCAGGCATCCTGCCTCCTGCCACCGGCACTCCCGGCCGGCAGGTTCATGCTGGGACACCTGCTCCCCGGGCAGCCAGGGCACGCTGCCTGCTTCGGCCACGGCTCCTGTCTCATGACCACAGCACCAGCCAAAGAAACAGCCCTCCGGCTCCACAACCTATCCGGCCTTTCCCCCACAGCCACCCCACTGGCCAAGCAGGAGGCTGAGAAGCGGCGGGAGGGAAGGGGTTAAGCCATTAACGTCCCTGCTGGAGAGCAGCTAGGCCCACGGCACCTGGAGGAGCACCAGTCCTGCACCCCACGAACCCTGGTATTGGGACCACCTAAGGGTCTTGCAGAGCTCGGCTGGGGGCTGCCTCGTCTCACCAGCAGCCGAGCTGGCAGCATTCGCTCCCCTGGGTGAATCGGATCATGAGGTGGTAGCAGCACAGGCAGCCATGGGACCCGCTGCGCCTGTGTCACTGCTCACCTGGGGACTGGAAAGCTGCCAGGCTTGCACAGCACTCCTGCTGCACACCCACCCATTGCACACCCACCCATCGCACACCTACCCATCACACACCCTTGCACACATACTCATCCACTGCACAGTCTCCTGCTGCACTCCTGCCCATCACTGGCATGGGGAGGGCATGATGAAGGCACCCTGAGCATCCCCCAGGCAGGGGCAGAGGTGACTCCCCCTGCTCCTGAGCATCTCAACCACTGGCTGGAAGCCGAGCTAGGGGGCCGCAGAAACAGCATGCGGCGATGCTCACACCCCAGGCTGCCGTCCCCACGCAGGACAAGGCGCGGGGCTCATGCAGGGCAGCTGAAAAAGCCACCCTTCAACTGACAGGTCCTTGGCCCCCATGGAGCATCCCTGCTGCTGTGGGGGCTGCATCCCACAGGGACCTGCAGCACCATGGCGGGGAGGGAACTGGGGCTCTGCAAGCCCTGGGGAGCCCCATGCCCACAAACATCCCTCAGCCCAACCCTGGACAAAATGGGATGCTCCTAGTCTTGAAATTCCCAATCAGTCCCTACTTGGGGACCAGAGACAGGGAACATGTTTTGACCCTTTCCCCCCAAAACTCATCATCTTCCAACTAACCTTCATGTTTTGGGAGCATTGGGAAGCCTGAAACAGTCCCACCCTCACCACATCCCCATACTCTGGGTGAGCTGGCCAGTCCCATGCTACGTTCCTCAGCCAGACCTTACAGATGGCAACAGCCCTTCTTTTGGGGAAACGTCTGGGCTCACGAGACAGGAGCACATCAGAGACCTTCCCATGCCTTTCGGGGCTGCTCTCCTTTCTCCTCTCATTCCTTGTTCAGGGACCATCCTATGCACAAAGACTTACAGCAATCAAAAAAAAAAACCACCCAAATGTGATCTCCAGATGACCTCCTCCTCCCTGTGCCGACATCTGCTGAAGCAGCAGAGAGGGAACACACAGCCACCCTGCTTCTGCCTCCCCGCCCAGCCCCAGAGGCCTTTCCCCTGCTTTCCCCAGGCTCAGAGGGGGCATCAACCCTTGGGCAGTAGCTGGTATTTGGGTAAGAGGCCACGGAGCACTGGGGATACAGAGCCAGGAGCATGCGCTGCTGCTATGGACAGCAGTGGCCGCGTCCATTCATCCATCAGGACAATCGCAGGACGTGCTCCAGTAACGCTCCCACGGGACCCCCTGTGTCCAGATGTGAGGGGTGGCAGATGGGGGAAGAGCTCAGAGGGGAGCAGAACCTGCCTGCAGCTCTCTGGGTGGGGGGGGCCCTCCCATGCCATCACTGCTTTTGCCCCCTCCCCAAGACCGCAGCTTATTTTGGATGATGCCATGTGCCGGGGCAGGCTTTGATGCAGTTCTGCTGGAAGGAGCCCTGTCCCCATCCCTGATGGGATGTTCTGCAACAGGCTCCTTCACCCCAAACTGCTCACGTCCCCTTGCTGTTCCACCCTCCTCATCCTCCTCCAGCCAACGACGGTGACACTCTCCCACCTTTCCCCGCAGGAGGATTTTGCTAACACCTGCCAAGGGATTTGCAGGTATAAAGGGCTCACTAAGTGCTAACTGCGCCCGGGAGCCGGCTGGCATCCATCCTGGCAGACACCCAGCACCGTCCTGGAGAAACCTCTGCAAAAATCACACCCTGTGCCTGCTGCCCCCCGGCCCTGGGCAGCCCCTCGCCCCAGCCATCGCCCCTCGCCAGGGGCACGGGTCCAGAGGGAGGGAGGTAGTGCCTGGGCAGTGAGCGCAGGGGACATCCAAAGAAGGAAAGGAGTCAGACGGATGAAGGAGCCGGCTGGGCTCCCTGGCTGGCCGGCTGGCCCATACTGTAAAAGGAGTGGGAACAGGGACTGCACAGCTCCAGCCCCAGCGGTTTTAAGATGGCTGTGAAGCCTGGAGGAGGAGGAGGAGGACATTAACCCTCCCAGCACTGCGCTGCAGCCAGAAGCACCACGGTGAGGACAAACGGGAGGTTTCCCGAGGCTCCGCTTAACAGCAGATGGATCGAGGTCCCTCGACTCCCACCCAGCAAAATGCAGCTGGTGATGCTTTCAGGCCTTGCAGCACCGAGTCGGGAGATGCTGCCCTCAGACAGGCCGTGGGAAGGAGGAGGAGGAAGAGGAGGAGGAGAAGGAGGAGGAAGAGGCATACGGCAGATGATTGCAGGAGGGACGTGACCCTCCACGGGTGCAGGATGCTCAGCAGGGCCTCGAAGACCCCTTGAACATGGACTTCCTGGGAAGGTGCCCTCCCCCTCATGCTGCCCCCAGGAAAGCACCCCACTGGGGGCTCAGCAGCACCAGAGGGGCTGGAAAGGGGCACCCATGGGTGCCACCCCGCTGGGCACCTGCCTATCAGCATTGCCATCCCTTGCTAGCTGCTCAGCAGGGAGCAGCAGGGCTGAGTGATTGCCCAGCTTCCCTCCTCTTTTCCCTGTGGAGATGCACGTGAATAATCACTTTTTTCCTGCTTAATGTTTTCCTTTAAAAACATCGGGCTTGGCCTTCCCTGTGCTTTTCTGCGGGATTCATCAGAGCTGCAGGAACCCAGGCGCAGTGACTGGAAGAGTAAAGGTATCGGGCACTTAGCAGCAACTTCCCTTCCCCGAAATTTTTATTGGTCATTGACGTCAAGCAATTATCGAGAATTATTAATTAAGAAAGCATTTAAGAGCGTTGCTTTTGTTGAGGTTTTGTCATTACAATTAGTTTATCGGCCAACAGGAGAAACATCAGCCTTTGCAGTTGCTTGGAGTACAGCAAAGCACCTATAATTAATTTCCCTTTCCGCAGCAAGCATTTTGCTTTGACCTACCTTGGGGACTTGCCTTTCTCCAGGTGTGCCAACCACAACAGCTCTGGAAACACCCAGCCAAAGGGACCTCAAGAGACCCTCAGATGGGAACACCATGTCCCCTCTAGCCTGTCAGAGGCAACTACGCATGGATAGCAGCTCTTTTCGGGAAAGCATCCTGGCCAGACACCCTGATCCTGGGGAGGAAGCTGCAGGGTTAACAAGGTTGAATCCTGCAGTCTCTCCAGAGCCACGCTGCCATGCTCCCATGCCACCCACTGCCATGTCCCTGGCTTTTATGGCACCCACCTCCCTGTGCCAGTGCTGGTGCCCTGCCGTGGAGCAGCTTGTTGTGGGTGAGAGCTCAGGCACGCTGTTATCTGTCCCCCTGTGTGACGGGCAGTTCGGCACCGGACCCTGTCCCTACACCTGCCAGCACCCCCGCGATGCTCTGCCCCAAGGGCTGGGCTTGGGGCCGGCAGAAAACTGATGGGGCAGCGCGGGAGATGGCCCTGTGCAGCCACCTGGGCCAGCTGGGTCAATTGCTACCTCTGGGGGCTCCCAGCTCCCCTCCTACCAAACCACAGTCCACTTGGCTGACCCCGCTTCCACAGGGGCAGACCATCCCTTCCATAGGAGCAGCAGTACAAGCCCACATGGAAGGGGTCAGCCCTTCCCATGTCACCCCATGCCTGCCCGTGACCCAGGAGGGCCATGGCACAGGCAGGCGGCCATGCACCCCATCTCCTCCCCGAGAAACCAGCGGAGGCCCACGCAGGTGCAGACTTTGGAGCAGTGGTGCCTCCTCCTTCCCTCGCCTGGGTGACCTGACCTGCATGCTGTGGCTATCACATGGCGAGGTGTCCCACCAGCCGCTCTTCGAAAGACATTTTCTTTTTATCTCCTTCCTGTCCTGGGGAAGCAGCTGGCTCCCAGGTGCCCGGCACTGAGAGGCACTGCTTTGGTAGCCCAGTGCTTTCCAAGAGTTCCCCCAAGCCCCTCGTACACCAGCAGCACCCACCGCAAGCAGCAGCAGGCAGCTGGAGGGGTGAGCTGGGGCTGGGGGGTGCCTGGAGATCAGGACAGCCCCACCAGTACCAAGCAGGAGAGGGGATGCAAGATTTGTGCTCGGAGCGGTCCAGGGTATGAATTTTGGTGGGTTATTGCTCCCTTATTTCCTGGGTCCTCTGGCCCAAGGGAATGTGACCCCATAGTGGGGCTGCGTCCTCGCCTCTCACAGCCCACTCTCCTCTTGCCACCTACTCCGCTTGGCCCCATCCTTGTACCCAGTCCCCCATGGGACCTCGAGCCTGGGAGGTCACCATGCTGCAGGAGGACGTGCCTTTGAGACGATGCGATCCCCAGGGCGCAGCACAGCTCCCCCGTGAGCAGGGCAC
>NW_009621895.1:13709-14207 GCF_000690535.1 Cariama cristata
AGAGGAGGATGGGCAGCAGGACACGGCACACGTCGGCAGCACCAGCATGGGGCACGCTCGGTGGCAGGAGGTGGCCCCAGCAGATGCGCTGCAGCTCCTGCCTCACCCGGGCAGGCACACGCACTCCTCTTGCACACCAGCTCACGCAGACCTAAGGCTAGCAGCGACACGGCTGCTCCAGCACCCAAACACCCAGCCTGCTGAGCACCCAACATCCAGGCCCAGATTGAGGGGAGGGGATGGCCGGGAGGCAGGCTAACCCCATGGGACATGGGGCTGCCTCTTGGGATGGGGGCTTAAGCACTGCCCTGGGCTGGGATCCGGCAAGTCTCGGGCTGGTCCCTCCAGCAGCAATTCCTGCCCATTCCCGTCTCTGCTAAGGCACCGGCGGCTCTTCCTCCCTGGGAGAGCCGGGGTGCCAGGGGGTGGGTGAGGCTGGGAGGGGTGCCGAGGAAGCAGGCAGGCTACAGAGCCCGCACCCCCTGAGCGGCAGGCAGC
>NW_009621896.1:0-293 GCF_000690535.1 Cariama cristata
CCAGATGCAGAGAGCGTTGGCACTTCCATGCCCTGTGCGGGTAAGTCCCCGTAGGTGATGGGGGGGTGTGGGAGGTATCGCCTCCTTTCTCATCCCAGTATGGGGGTGATGGGGAAGGGATGGAGGGGTGGAGAGAGGGTCAGCATCTCTGATTTTCTGGAAAAAAACTTGGAAACGGCCGTTTTTTTGCCCCAGGAGTGCGAGGGGTCGCTGGGACTGAAAGGATGACGGGTGGGAATTGCAGGCGGGGAGGTTTCGATGGTTGTGGAGGGGCTGGTGGAAACCACGGCCCC
>NW_009621896.1:368-13930 GCF_000690535.1 Cariama cristata
CTTGCTTGGTTTTTTTTTATTATTATTATTTTCCCTAGCCAGGGATTTCAGCTGAAGGGTATTAGTTAATCACATTCTGAGAAGCAGATGTTAGGTGATTTAGGAGGAAAAAACGAGGCAACTTTCTAGTTCAAGCCTCCGCTGGAGCCCGGAGCACGCGTTGCAAAGCTTTGGGGTGATGTTTTGTGGCTTTGGGCAGCACCGTTAATTTTGGTCTAAATTAAAAATGCGACAGCTAGGGTGGTTTGGGGGCTCGGGAACAGGTGGGGCACCTACCTCCGGTGACGGGGACAGGCAGGCATCGGCACATTTTGGGGCTTTGAAGGTAAGAAATGGAAAGTCAGAGCCCTCCATCCCTTGGGCAGCTGCCCTGAGGGCTTAAAACAGAGCTCAAAAGCACCTTTTTGTGTCCCGATGGGGAGGATGAGCAGAGCTTGCTTCTCTGAACCCTGCCCATGTCGTGCAAATCGTCCCATCGTAGCTCCGTGCCTCAGTTTCCCCATGAGGGATGATGCCGAGGGGGGGCGGGGGGAGCTCAGTTTGATGTGCATGGAGACTCCAGAGCAAAACTAGGTTTCAAGATATCGCAATTTCTTCTGTGACCGAAAGTCTGAGGTCGAAGCCAAGGTTTGGAGTTGATTCCCCAAGCAAGGGCTGGGGAATTTTCTTGCCCGCGGTGCCAGGGCGCAGTATTAAGACTTAAGCACACTTAATGCTTAAAATGCCAAGATCATCTCACGGCGCTGACTTCGGATGCAATTTCACGGTCAGCTTTAGCTGCTCTAACTCTGCTCCACTGTCAAGAGATGCTCCCGGACACGTGGTCCCCTCTGGGCTCTCCCCCCAGACCGGCGGGATGGTGGGATGGGTGGTGGGGCAGGACTAAACACTAAACCTCTCTTGATCCAAACGGATTTTCTTTCTTTTTTTCCAATTGAAAAATCATCTTTGGGGATTTATATTAAGAAAAGAGGGGAAAGATACGTGCTGCTTTTCCTTTTTTTCTTTAATGCTTGTTTTTTCCCTCGAGAGATTCGAAAGAGCTTTGTTTGGACCAGGCTTATCACGGTATCCCTTTGCTTTCCTCCTGATGCGAGACGGATGCTGAAACCTGGGTTACCTGCAGCTCTCGGTCGCTGTCTCCCCGCAGAGGTTGTGTTGCACTTTCTGGTACCCGACGTTGCTCTGACGCTACATCTCACCCTGCCTGCAACAGCTTTTCAACAGAGCCGTTCGAAAAGTCAAACCCGAGCTGAATCCGGCCCCACAGAGAGGTGCTGTGCCTGAGCAGGACATGGCTGGGGCTGGAGGACTCAAGTTTGGGGTCGTTGGGGCTCCTCAGCTTTGCAGCACATCACTTTGGGGGAGGCAAAACCACGCTCCTGACGCTTTCTCCAGGCATCATTTCTGTCCCGTTGCCCCGAATGCTCCTCTCTAAATGTTTCCAAGTGGGAAAATTGGCACAAAACCAGCCAGAAGCAGCTTTACGGAGACGGATGCCTAAGAACGACCACGCTCCACGGCTTGTTTTTGAAGCAAAGAAATACGATCTTTAAGTGTCTCTGCCTTGGTTTATGATAAATTGTGGGATTTGTCCCCAAATCCAGAATCTCATGATGCTGCTGAGGTTGAGCCCTCGTCTGGGATAGGGATGCCGGCTCCTGTATGAAGTTTTGACGTGGGGGTTGTAATGCTGAGAGCAGAAGAGGGAGGATTTGTAGCAAGCCAAGGTGTTAACATCTCCTGCAAGGCATTTGGGTTTCTCTCTTGTCCTACCCAACTTCACCGGCAGCACATCAGCAGGGATGGATGAATCTGCTTCTGGGGAACAGGGGAAAAAAAAAAACAACTTGAGAGCCCCAAATGGCTTCAGTTAAATAGGGAGGTTGAGGCATCGGGTGCAGCTCAGTCCCTGTGCAGGATGGATCCCTTCCCAGCACCTGGTTGCACAAAGCAAAGCCTGCAGTGGAGAGCATCCCCTTCCCAGGACCGGCCCCAGCGCCGCTGCTGCTCCGTGCAGCCGTGGCCTAAATTGCGTTGCTATTCCTGGCAGATGAGGGCATTTGGGTTTTTTCGCTCCCTCGCTCTGAACTTTGCTGGGTAAGAAAGCCAGCGTGCCCTTGGTGATTAGCAGTCACGCAGAGCAGCTCTGCGTGTCCTTCGGTGGTTTCTCCTGTCCGGAAAATATATTTGTGGGGAAAAGAGGTGGAGGGGAAATAAATCAGGGGGATGAATTTACTTGGAAAGTGTATTTTTGGGCAAATCTCCCCAGAACCATTCCTCGTTAACATCTAATTTCTCTTTGCCCTTCTCCTTGAGGTAGGACAAGTAATTTCCCAGCTCCATATCTTGGCCTGGTCCCCAGCTCCTCTTTGACTTTGCCTCCAAGTTCAGTATAGGAGCAGCGACGTGTTGGGGAAACGTGTGCCCAGGAGTATTTTGGGGACATGGTGTCCATTGCTGAGGGCCTGACAGAGGCGGTCTGGGAAAAAATCCACCCCATGGCCTGAAAGATGCTCTCCAAGTGAGCTGAGTGTTTTGTCCTCATCTTCTTCCTATGGCTGGGAATGTCAGGTCTGCCATCAGGGAGGCCTAGGAGAGCTCTGGAGAACATGACCTCATCCACTCCTCACCCCAACATCTGGATCAAGACAAGGGGTCCGAGTTCGTACCCATCTTCATGCAGAGCAAAAGGGTTCTCCACGGCTGGTGGACGTGTCCTTCTCCTCCTGACCTGCATTCCTCCTGGGCTGCACTCCCCAAATCCCAGTGTGGCCCCTAGTTTGGGAATTGCTTTCCAAATGCCGGTTGACCCAGCTGCAGCATGCCCAGGACCTCCTGGGGTTTGACCCAATGCCTCTCCCAGCTGAAACAAGGGCTGCTGCTAACCGGGAGCCCCATGTCTAAGACCTCCAAATCCAGCTCCAAACTCTGGACCCACACTTGGAAATCTCTGAAATGACCCCTTACTCTGCAGGGCCGGGGAAAGGCTGGGTGGGACACCTGGGTTCACCCCCATCCTCTGCTACTGCCTGACCTTTTATCCTTGGGTGCTGTAAATGGTATTGGGAGGTTTAATGATGATAATGAAACCATGCCAAAAGGGCTTGCAGGATCCGGAGATGAATGGCTTGCTGGAAGTATAAGGCTTTTGTCCGTCAATGAAATTAATGTTTCCATTAAAAAAAATACAGGGTTTTCTGACCTCAGGTTTGTTTTATTCTTTTCAGTCGAGCCAAGCGATACACACGCACAATTCAGCTCTCTCTCCCTGTCCGTTCACTTGCAGATCCTCATAGCGTGGGAAAGACGCAAGCTGCCGGCATCCAGCCCGGGGATTTATGCTGCTAATCTGATTAGTGTATGATGGACGTGTCCAGTTGGAAGGAGATGGAGGTGGCACTAGTCAGTTTTGACAACGCTGATCAGATCGTGGAGGATCCCTGTTATTCAAACGACCTCAGCCCCGCCGGCCAGTCGCGGAAAGGCCATTCCAGCTGCGCCAACCTCCTCTCCAACTTGAGAATCCTCATCAACAGCGAAAACGCCAACAATGAGACCATTTTCTCCAGGTTCTCCGCCGAGTTCAGTGAGCACCTGGTGGGGGAGAGGGTGGGTATGGATGAGGGGGACCAACGAGTCATCATCAACATCGCTGGGCTGAGGTTTGAGACGAGGCTCAAGACCCTCAACCAGTTCCCTGAGACCTTGCTTGGGGACCCGGAAAAGAGGATGCGTTACTTCGACTCCATGAGGAATGAATATTTCTTTGATAGGAACAGGCCCAGTTTTGATGGGATTCTGTACTATTACCAGTCTGGTGGGAAAATACGACGCCCGGCCAATGTCCCCATCGATGTCTTTGCTGATGAAATCACCTTCTACGAGCTGGGTGACGAAGCCATGGACCAGTTCAGGGAGGATGAAGGGTTCATCAAGGACCCTGAGACCCTCTTACCAACCAATGACTTTCATAGGCAATTCTGGCTGCTCTTCGAGTACCCTGAAAGCTCCAGTGCGGCCAGGGGCGTAGCTTTGGTCTCCGTCCTGGTCATTGTCATCTCCATCATCATCTTCTGCATGGAGACTTTGCCGGAGTTCAGGGAGGAAAGGGAGTTTAAGTCCACCCAGGAGCTTTCTAAGAATCTGACAGACACCTTGCTGGCCCACAGTACCTTCACGGACCCTTTCTTCGTCATAGAGACTGCCTGCATCATCTGGTTCTCCTTCGAGTTGTTCGTCCGGTTCATCGTGTGCCCCAGCAAGACCGAGTTCTTCAGGAACATCATGAACATTATTGACATTGTGTCCATCATCCCCTACTTCGTGACGCTCACCACCGAGCTGATCCAGCAGAGCGAACTCAACGGGCAACAGAACATGTCCTTGGCCATCCTGCGGATCATCCGGCTGGTCAGGGTCTTCCGTATCTTCAAGCTCTCCCGGCACTCCAAGGGGCTGCAGATCCTGGGGCAGACCCTCAAGGCCAGCATGCGGGAGCTGGGCTTGCTCATCTTCTTCCTCTTCATCGGCGTCATCCTCTTCTCCAGCGCCGTCTACTTTGCAGAAGTGGATGAGCCGCAGTCCCATTTCTCCAGCATCCCCGACGGCTTCTGGTGGGCTGTGGTCACAATGACGACCGTTGGTTATGGAGACATGTGTCCCACCACCTTGGGTGGGAAGATCGTGGGGACTCTGTGCGCCATTGCAGGGGTATTGACCATTGCGCTGCCCGTCCCCGTCATCGTCTCGAACTTCAACTATTTCTACCACAGGGAGACAGAGAACGAAGAGAAGCAAATTCTGCCCGGGGAGGTGGAGCGAATACTCACCAGCGTGGTGACGGGAAACGGCAGCATGGAGTCACTCAATAAGACCAATGGGGGTTACCCTCGAGACAAGGCCAAAAAATGATGGTCGAGGCCATGGCGGGACTGGGCACTGTCAGGTGGGATTGGCTGGATAAGGTATAAAACATCTGCACGCTGTGATTTTATTTTTTTTAAAAAAAAACCCAAATGTGCTGCTGCTGCTTTTTTTGTTTTCTAGACATTTTTCAATCTCTGATTTCCTGTGGCTATTCAAATAAATACCATCTTTCTTATCTCTCTTCCCTGCCCATCAGTCTGGTTTTTATTATTTGATGCTCATCTGCTTGACATTTAACTTCTCTGTCAATGATGTCAGAGCGGAGTTTCCCATGCACAGAGATTTCCCCCATTTACCAGAGGGGGAAAAAAGGGCAAAATGATGTGAAATGCTTTGTTCGGTGGTACCCAGCTGTCCAGGGGTGAAGATGGGTCCAGCTCCCTGCTCAATCCATTTTAGATAGTTCCTCCCCACCTACTGCTCAAGATCTGAGGGCTGACCAATTCCCAGATCTGGGACTGCTCTGGCTGGCAAAAATAAATTAAAAGTTTAATGAAAATGGAAAATAAGCTGGCGAAACAAATTAAAAGTTCTGGGTTTAGCTGGATAAGCTCCCTGCCTAATTAATTTGGTTGGCGCGGTGGGCAGTGATGGATGGAACCAAACCACCAGGTGAGAGATTAGGAGGAGAGGGATGGTGACCGGTCACGGTGGCACGGCCACCAAGAAAGGTCCGGGTCACCGTGGTTCAACACCCGCTGGGGTTTCTGATGGAAAACGGTGCTCTGAGAGAGGGAAGGGGATTTCTCCGGCAACAAACGCTCGACTCAGGGGTTATCTGGTGTACAAACGCCCTTGGGGATGAGCCGCCGTGACCTTGTAGCTCTTATTGTCACTGATGTGACTGCAAATGGGGCACTGAGTAATGAGGGCTGACGTTTCCCCGACAGACAGCTCGGCTTCCCGGTGTGAAAAGGCACTTCTGGTTTTCTAAAACATCCGCATTTCCATCGGCACTTTTGGTGGGAGAAACCAGCAACAGATCATTTTGCCGTTCTCTCTAATGCCAGCAGGTTTTCTTCCGACAAAAACATTTTGTTCCAACTTCGGTGCTTCACTCGGCTTTTTTTGATGTTTCTGCCTACATTAAAATCACAGTTTCTCATGCAGTGTCTACACATCCGCTTTTATATCCCACATCTGTTATACTTGGTGTCTCATCTCCTAAAGGTTCAACACCATCATTATGCAGCATGCCAGCATTTCTGGTTTGCAATTTCATTTAGAAAGGCATGGTGAAAGATGGATTTTTAAAAAAATGTGAGTTTGGGCTTGCTGGGATTTTCCCCGTGGTAGAAATCCTGGTCAGGGGGTGTGTGTGTTATTTTAGTTTCAGGGTTTGGGGTTTTTTTGTGCGCTGTCTTTCTGCAATGAGGTCTTTTGCACCCCAGGGAGATGGATCAGGGACATGACCAACACAACTCCTTCAGGTGAGGTTTTTTCCCTCTGGGACAAATCCCCCTTTTTGCCTGCTCTTCATCCCTCTGCCATCCTCTTCCTCACCCCATCCCTTACAACCCCTGGAGCATCATCCCAGACGGGAGGAGGAGCTGTAAGAGCTAATTCATCTCCTTCCCACCGTGTTCAAGTTCTCACCATCTGTGGGGATGGCTGGAGGAGGCACAGCTGGGCACAGCTGGAGAGCAGCACCCTGAGACACCCCCAGCTCCTCGCCATTCACCCCTCAATTCTCTCCAGCAGCTTTACCACATCACTCTTTTTATTTCATAGCAGGTTCTTTCCCCCTTTTCCTCTAGAAAGCTTGAACTTTTCACATTCTTTTATTTTTTTAGCACTCTCCTCCCCAAACTTCACTCCCAACCTGCCAAAGCTGAAGCACTTTTGGTGTTTATTCTTTGAGAAGTCACCACGAGAAACCCTGATGAAAAGGTTTGGGTTGGGAAATATTCAGCCTTATAGCTGTGAGCACATCTTTACTGCTCCCTTAGCAAACAGGGACTGAAATGGTGCTGGGATGGATGGATGGATGGGTGGATGGACAGATGGAAGATGAACAACTTGATTCTTATTAACCTGTAAACTTTATTCTCAAATAAAAGAATAGATACTTCAAAGTCTGGCATGCAGAATATATTGTTTATTTGGCCTCAACTTTTTGTTCTTGGCTTTGTGCTGTTCCATGGGAGCTGGTCCCCAGCTGGGAATTGTGTGGTGGGGAGGGGGTTAGACACGGGACATTACAGATCTCCAGATCCGTGAGCTGAGGACAAACTCTGCAGGAATTTCTCCAGCACTTCAGCTTACACCGTCCATTGTGGGAGGCCAGGTCCGAAGAGGGATCCCTGATTTATGCTATGAGGAGGGGGTCAGAGGCATTAAACCTCTCCAGACACATTAACTTATTTCCCACTTATCCTAAAGTGAAGAGGAGGAAAACCAGGCTATGAAAACTCAGCTGGTGCTTGATATAAACCTGCCAGAAAACCCATTTTCCCACACAATTTGCAGCTTAGTACCTTCCCAAACACAAGCCCAAAGCTCAGTGAAATCCGTAAAAGGCTCTTATTAACTGTCCTCTTCTTGAGTCAAGCCCTAATGAGCCAATCTGTCATGTCATCTAGCACACAGGCCAAATTCCCATTTGAAATTTTGTACTGCCCCAGAAAAAGCTAAAAAGAAGACAAGAAACCTCTTTGCTTTATCAGAAAAATGTCCTGGCTGCTTTGTCTCCCTGGAGCAAACTGGAACCTGTGACCACATCTGAAATATTTGTCAGCTAAAAGCGTCTCCCTCCTCCTTTGAGCTGAGATTTCCACGCAAGCCCTAGAGCATCCTTTTGCCACCAGACAGCTCTTTCGGCGTTTCCCCACTGCACAAGGGTACAGTTCTGGCACGGCAGCCAGGAGATGGCACTCCAGGATAGACATTTCCCTGGATATAGACAGTTCCCCCCCTCTCTAATTCATGCTTGGAAGCTTTTAGCTGGTTTATTTCTTTATTGCCGGTGCGGACGCAGATGTGGGAAGGGATGCTTTGGCCATGGGGGATGCTCTCATGGAGGAAGGCCATTGCAGGGTGATGTTTGCTGGGAGATTCTTGGCACCGGTGTAGAACAGCCGTGTCAGGAGGGTTTAGGAGATGCCTCTTGGCACAGCATTTGGGCTGTTGGTTCTGCCCAGGATAAGGACACGGCTTCCCTGTCCCATCCCACCCACCTACAGCCCCTGGGTGCTCCTGCAGGGTCTTGGCCATCCTGGCAAGGGCCGCTCCATGGGTTGCTGATCCTTGGAGCCATGGTTCCCACTGCATCGGGCTCATTTCTTGTTGCTCATAACAATGAGAAAATTCTTGTGATGGAGCTGAGGAAAAGTCCCATCTGCCCAAAATCTGGGTTTGGGTCCCTCTTATGCTTGGGCACAAGGGATTCCCACGCGCTGGGGCTGAGTGACCCAGGGCTGTGTGAGCTCAGGGAGCTGGGGGGTGAATAAATCACATTGCCACCATCCCACATCATACACGGCTTTCCAGTCGGCTCAAAGAGAGGGCAACTTTTGCACAGTGGGAGGAGAGAAAAATTAATTTCCAACCCCAATCACCTGGATCTCTCCCTCCGCATCCCTGTTCCCATCGGGTAAGTAATCTCTGCGCCCCATCGGTGACGGAGCCTCGTTTATCAATAAATAATGCAAATAGCACCTTATCCCTCAGCACAGTAGAAATGAAGAAGGAGCAGGGACTCTTGGCTCTCTCTCCTGGCCGCCTGCTGAGCGCTTTCGCTGCTCCTGTTTGGGAGGAAAAAGGCAGTTTCCATTTTTAATTGGGTTTTATATGGATGGAGGTAATTTCCTTTTCAAAAATGGGAACTGCTGCTTTCAAGGAATGAAAGAAAATCAGAGACGGAACCATCTTGACCATTGCGAGGGAAAATGATCATCAACTAAATAGATTAGGCGTTGGTGGGGTTTTTGCACAGTAGTAAAGACTGTAACCGAGGACTAGCCAGCATTTCCAGGCTCTTGGTGATCATCTTGTAGCCCAGACTGGTTCGTTATTAGGAAAGGGGCATTTAATTGAGATTCTTTATGGGGAAACAACGAAGTGTAACTTAGATATTGTTCTAAATGATGGAAAACAAAATAAGGCATCACCTCTACACATGGACAGCTGTGGGTGTGCTTCTGTAAAAGCCTGACAATGGGAGGGCACGCGTTGGGTGAGAGCCATCTCCTGCCCTGCTCTCTCGGGTGGTCCAAGGGAAATCTCCAGCCGAGCCACATCCTTCTGGGGGACTCAGTGCCCTGAGATGTCTTTGGGCTGTTGGACGCCGTGTAGGGGACACGGCGGGAAAACCTTGAGTCAAGGGAGAGGGATCTACTGGGTGAGCTCCTGGTGGGACACGATTGTGGGTCTGCTGATAGGAGCTGTGTGGTGTGATGGTGAGTTCATCCTCCCTGGATGGAAATTTGGGGTTTCCAGAATCACCCACTTGATGTAGCCCTGATACAAGAGCCAACCTTGACTTTCTAGAGACCCACCCTCAGCCCCTGCAGGCCACGACCGCAGCTCCCAAAGGCCCAAGTCTCCCGCGTTCACCAAATGCTCCGTAGCCACCACGAAGCAGCAAGTGTATGACAACTCCTTCCTAATTCCTTGCCATTTTATCACAAATAAATGCGCAGCCACCAACTCTGAACCATCAACATTTTATTTGTGTGTGAGCGAGGGATTCCTTACAAGAGAGAATCTCTCACTGCACCAAAAAAACATGGTTGTGGTTTGGTTGTGTGATGAAACCACAGCAGCACTGGCACCACCGTGGATCTAAATGGCCTTGGCCAGTCCAATGCGGTTGTTGGCCCGGTCAAAGACGCTGTAGTACACCCTGATGAAGACATCTCCCAAGATCCAGAGGTCCCCAGAGGTGTTTTGGAAGCTGCTGATGCAAGGTCCTTGGTCGTTCTACGTTCCAGCAAGAAAAAGCAAATGAGGGAAATGTGGGGTAGTATCTTTTCTTGTATTGCTCTGGAGGTCCACGGCCATCCATCTCCTGTCTCCCATGGAAATGGGAGAAGCCAAGGTGACCAAAGCCATTGGAGAAAGTAGAAGGACCTTGAGAGAGACTCCTGAAACCAGGACCACCTGATTGCCCCTTACCTGCTCAGTGTAAGCCAAGGCGGACACAGGATACCGAACCCCATCGATGACAAAGATGACATCAGGCATGGCAGAAACGGAGCTGCAGTTGACGTTGTACTGCAGAGGAAAGCGGCTCTTAGGCAAGAAGCAACGTGCTCCCGGGGCGAGGAGGGAAGGGGTTTGATTTCGGTGGTAAAAACTACAGACTGGGGGTGTCTCGTGGTGATGTCTAGGGGAGGAATCGGAGCAGCAGGGCTGGTTTGCCTTGAGCGGAGATGCGGTTTCCTGGTGCATGGAAGCAGGTTGGTGCCAGGGTGCCTCCAGGGTGATCTCCAAGAGCAAGCCTTGGGTGCTCTTACCTCTCCGTACGTGTCCTGCATGACCCCAACTGCTCTCTGGATGTTCCTAATGTCGGAGGGTGGCCCAGCCATGAGGGAAGTGCCCGTGTCGATGATGGCTTGGCAGCCACCACTGCATGCTATCTCCTGGCTGTTCACCATGATGCTGGGGGGACAGACAAAGCACGGGGACGTTAAATAACCAGCTGGATCTTAGTAATGTTTTTGAACTTCTTTTATAAGAGTTAAAGCTGGGAAACCCAAAGTGCTGCCCTTGAGCCTTTTGCTTCTCGGCGTTCACAATGCCACCCGTTATCACAACCCTTATTGCACACATGGGCACTGAACACAAACCAGCAGCTGGGACCCAACCGAGCCCAACAAAGTAGGTTTTGGACCATAATTTTGCTCTACTCGTCACCAGAGACATCCCCAAAAGCACAGGCTTTGTGCAGAGAAGACCTAGGCTATGTCCCAGGCACAAAACATCCCCATTTTGGGTGGCAATTACCAAAGTACTATGGATTTTGGCCCCTTAACCTTCTGCATCCCTCAGCCATGGGGTGTTAGATGCCAGTGGAAAGCCTCTAATGTTGATGAGTCCAAGGTCTTTTTAGAAACGATGGTTAGAAATGAACATAGACCAGCAGAGCTGGTTTGTTACCTGTCCATGGAGATCTGCCAGTAATCTTGGTAAGAGACAGAGATCCAGTTGATGGAGCCAGTGAAATAAGACTCATCGATTCCCCCGAAGATGACCACACTCCCTGTTGTCTCACTGGATGATGGAGAAAAGAAAGACAGGGGTGGGTTTGCTACATGGCTTCAGTGCAGGTAGCTTAAAACACCAGGGCTGAGTCCCCCGCGGGGTGAGATGCTGCTTGTGATGCCACGGTCGCATCCGCTCCCCTCCTCATTGTTGAGCATCAGCGAGGCCATGGTACAACAGCAGTGTGTGCCAAGTCCTCTGGACCCGGAAAAAGGGAAAAAGGGAGCCATGATGGAATCATGTGGCTGGAAACTAAAAAGGTTTCCCCGCAAGCCATAAGCTCCCTGGTGAGTCTGGTGACCACCTCCTCGGAGCCCCCCCAGCCTTTCCATGTCATGACACAGAGACAACAGCCGGCAGGCAGCGGTGACAGTGGAGGAGTTGGAGTCACCAGCAAATGCAACGATCTGCACGAGATGCATCTGTAACCTTCCCCAGCCCTTGAGATCCTCATGGCTTACCGGGACAGATAGATGGAAAAGAGGTTCTCCTCCAGCAAGCTTTCATTCACCAAGTTATCCAACACCGGTGTGATCCCATCAGCAGCCAGATTTGGGTAGCCCAAGCCCAGGATCCCATCAAATTTGACATAGAGAAAGAATTGGCCAGGCTCGGTGGTGCTCAAGCCGAAGAGCTGGTTGGTGTCCACCAGAGATGCAACCTAGGGACAGGGAGGATGCTGTAAGATTTGGATCAGGCACTGCAATCATAGAATCATTATGGTTGGAAGAGACCTCAAAGATCATCAAGTCCAACAGTACACCTGATGCCACCCTGTCCACTAAACCATGTCTTGAAGTGCCACATCTAAACGTTTTTTGAACACCTCCAGCGATGGGGACTCCACCACCTCCCTGGGGAGCCCATTCCAATGCCTAACGACTCTGACAGTGAAGAAGTTCTTTCTAATGTCGAGCCTGAACCTCCCCTGGTGCAACTTGAGACCTCTTGTCCTATCTTAATTATTGCTTATTAAGCAATATTGATGTTAATCAGGTGGAGAAGGCACAAAGGACCCCACTGGAAATGCCATCGTGACACTCACGGTGACGGTGTCGGAGCCCACGATGCCCTCCATGTTGCCGGTGCCATACTGAATAGACAGGTTCTGCCCTGTGCTTTTGTAGGTGGAGGACTGCGATGGGTTAAACATCTGATGGTTTTCTAGGAGGTAAGTGGGAAAATCAGAACTGAAGATTTTCAGCAAGGCTGAGCTGTAAGGGAAGCGTGGGAGGAGGAACCCTGCTGAATTGCTGTTTAGAGCTACCATTTGTTATCCCACTTTCAAGAACAATTTAGCTGTGAGCATTTGCTGTACACCCCTGCCCCTTCTCCAGCAACCAGGGATCTGCAGGAAATCCCATCACCCCCTTTGAACAGATGGGGAAACTGAGGCACTGAGCACTAAGCATCTCACCCTGCGGAGTACACCACTGAGTAGGTCCTACACCCCAAATACTCATCTCTCCAGTGCATTTCACAGATGCTACGGACCCAACACCACAAGATCTGCTCGTTGCACTGGCTGCGTGGGCCCCGGTCCCCTGGCGATGTCACCTCAATCTTTAGGCTCCATCCTGCAGTTATAAGCCCAGGACGTGCTGCTAGACCCAGCTTTGCTGAGCCCTGCCTGCCCCTACTTACGGCAAGCCAGGCTGGTGCAGGAGATGGAGGGAACCCAGAGGTTGGAGGAGCCAGTGTCGAAGACCACGGTGAAGTCCTGCGGTGGGGTGCCGATGGAGATGGTCCCGTAGTACTCCACCTGTGGGGCAGCAGGACCAAGGGTTGCTTTTAAGGCACGAAATCAAACCTGGAGCTTCCCCAGGCTTTCAGCCTTCATGGTCCCCTTCTTCATGGGGACACCCTGCTTCTAGCAGAGCTGCTGAGGGGACATTGCAGTGTCCTGGCTCTGTCCAGGGCCACCAACATGGGCAGGAAGGGGCAAGGGATGTGAGCTGAAGGTTTTGGGGTAAAAGGATTCAGGTTTGGTTCCTGCAGAGCACAGACGTGGGGATGGGGGTCCCACAAACCACCCTGGGGCTGCACCGTGGGGGGCACAAAGCCAACACTCACGTCGAGGGAGCAGGGGCTGGTTGGCCACTCCGGTCCCGTTGGGAAAAGCATGCGGGAATTTGGTGCCGATGTCGTAGCGGTGATGCTGGAAGAAGCGGCGCAACAAACCCTTCTCCCTGAGGACCTCTCTCGGCTTCTTCCCCCTTTCCAAGGGCAGCCTGGTGCAAGCACCACGGTAAAAATAAGAGTTAGAGAGGATTTTGCTGCCCGTAGCTCCTGCAAGCAGCATTTGACACCTTGAATATTCGCGCTGATCCCACAGCAGATGCACGGCGAACTCCCCCAAAACACCGAGTCAGGGGGAGTTCTGCAAAACCCCAAAGCACCTCTAGAAACCAGGCTCCCCCCGTGCCCAC
>NW_009621897.1:0-17164 GCF_000690535.1 Cariama cristata
CAGAGCTGCCATATTGCAAACTCCTCACAGAGATCAGGTGATGTTTATAGAAATATTTTTTGTGGAGGAAGATTGATGGGGAGAAGAAAAAAGCCCATCTGCCAACACTGAGGCGTTCCTTAAATTTACATTTATTTCTCCGAGCTGACTTGGGGAGAAGAAACAGTCTGCAGCTTTTAAAAAAGAACAAATGCATTTTGATGCATCTAATTTAATATTTTAAATTTTTTTATTTTTAAATCAGATTGGATTGCTTGGCTTGTAGCACTTCTCCTAATTTTTCATAATTTTCAACAAATTAAAACTAACATTAGAATAGGAAGAATACCATCTGTCACCTCATATTTCTTAAAATTAGATTTATGGTTCATTTTGGTTGAAGAACTCCCCCCTGAGCTTTATTTGTCAGCTCCTTTCATAAGCTAAAGACGTGCCGCTGAAAGGTGTACTTATGTATAAGGCTGTCTGTCAGGTCTTTGATATCAATTTGACTGCAGTTTGTTGATCCAGAGAGTTAATAAATAGCTCAAAATTATTACAGAAGATCTTCATGACATGTCATTAGCTGAACCAAGAAGAAAGGTGAGAACTGTAGTGCCAATATTGTAGTTTAAAAGGCAAAACTAAGAAACACCAACGATAATACTAATTTTGTTGAAGCACAGTTCCTTTGTCTGAAATACTTATTTCTATATTGCTTATTTTCTACAAAAACTTCATCTTTAACAATATGGTAAATATTTGTTGGGAGTTGGGTGAGCTGGATCATTTCCCAGCGCATTGGAAAATAATGAGAGATGTATTTTGTACCCTCGAATCTTCCCCTGAAAATCTGAACTCCTTACACGGGTCCTCTCAATACATTTTTCCTTTAAGTAGATCTTTTGTTCCTGTTGTACGGCTGCTAAAATACATCTTCCCAGAAGCTCACAAATAACATGGTCTGTCTGCAATGCTGCTGTTTTTTCATTTGGGGAAAGCTGCTAATTAATCTGAATGTGCTTGTCTCGGCTATAAATACGTGCTTGCCGATCCACACTGTCAATGGTGAGTCATTTAGATGACATAAATTGGTTTCATGTCACTTCACATCGTGCAATGTGGCACCTGAAGTGCTGGGATGCCAGCTGCTCTCTGGGGATAGAAAGGACATACACATTTCTAATTTTTATTTCATTTTTTTAAATGTAGAAATCCAAGTAAAAAAGCTTTACAATTCAATACCATTTTCCTCTTTGTTCCAATGTTGCAGGGCAGCATTGCTGGATTTTGGGTTTTGTTTTTGTTGAAGAGAGTAGAGGAAGCCAATGGCTGCTTGCTAATTAGAGACCCTATTTGGCTGCATGTTTTGTTTTATCACACTGTTTGGAGAATGTAATTAGTGATCAAGCCAGAATAAAGCTGCATATCTCTAACCATACTTAATCAAAAAATGTACCTTGGTTACCATTTAGTTTTTGGTTTTAATCTGAGGTTGTCTACATATTGCAATTTGAGTATCTGCAGGGTTTCCCCCCTTTTTTTTTAAATCCTAGTTTGTTCTTTTCTCAGCCACATGGCAGACAATCTGTAGGAACCAAGGGTGACCAGAGCAGCTAGGCTGGCATTCTCGGGACGCCCTGGTGTGGTCCTTTTACACTGAGCATAGGATTTTCAAAGTTCTCCTCATCAAAGTTCATCGAAGCAGAATTGGGGAAGGCTGTGTCCTTTGAAACATCCTTTCTGTCTTTTATTTCCAGTCATATCAATCAGGAACCTCATAAATGAGACAGCACTCTGAAAAAGCCCTGGAGAACTGACAGCCTGTGACAATTGTACTTATGGATTTTACCAGAACAACGCAGGGAATTCTGTCTTTGCAGAACAATTCTAGAAATACACATAAAACAACAGAGACATCTGCTACTGCATTTTGTTGCCCTGATTCTCCTTGAGGTGTACCGCTGTACTAGAGCACAACGAACTAGAGATGTGGGGAAATGTTGATTTCTTCGTTTTTCCCTGTCTCACCTGCTCCTCAAACAAACCAGCTTCTTGTTTGTGGCTGCAGAGTCCATAAAGCCACATGGAAACCTGCTTTGGTTTTAACAGAGCATTTTGTATTGCTTAGCGTATTTTGTCAGGTTTTAGCTGTAGCGGCACTAGTTGCTCTCGGAGCAGACGTGACGTTCGCAGTGCCCACGTTTGCTTCTGAAGTTGCCGGCAGCCAGGCAGCAGCAGGGGAGAGGAAGAAAACATGAATTCTTGTTTCCGTGGCCTTAGTTTGGATCTGATGGCTGCTGTTTATCTTTGCCTTTTCTAATCAGCGTGCTTTCTGGCAGCTTTATTTTTAATGTTATATAAACCAGGCATGCTTCTGCTGGTGGAAATAAAGTGAATGCACCCTCAGTATACTCATGCAATAGCAAGAACCAAAAGGGAAATTTGTTGCTGGCTGCAGCAGAATCAGGCACCGGCTCCACACTAATGAATTTTGTCAAACAAAACGCAGCTGAAAGATGCATTTTCCAAGTTTACGTAAAGAATATTTCATTGAAAGCTATCTTTCCAATATTAGATAAAATACAGAATGTTAAGTAAGCAACCAGTTCTTTACCATTTTTACAGTCAAAGTTGTGTTTTGTGTATGGTAGGACAGCGTGTTAGTTATGCATTGTGTATGCACACAAAGATGGAAATCTGCTGCAAGCCACTGAAAAGAATGGCAGCTTGATGTTTCAGTGTGGTAGGATAATTCATATTACACAGCTAGATTATAATCAGTTTCCTAAACAAAAAATAACTTTCCTGAAAAGCCTTGGCCTGCTCTAGCTTCTCCCAGTATCTCTGAGAAAACAGATTACTTGTCTGTGCGTTACTCCATGGATGCCCCATTTGAAAATTCTTGTGCATTGCAGACAGAACACCCCTACGGCTGAGACTTGTTGGCACTGGTGCTGGAAAACCGACAGAGCGTGGTAACTGAAGATTACTGCAAGAACACTTGTGACTCTGGAGCCACAGTCAATAGTCATTTGGTTTTATAAGAAAGTTAAGATGACAATAATATTAGGAAAGTGGAGCAGTTCTGGCCAGGTGCTCTGACACAGCCACCCCTCGGTGGGAAAAACATTGGTTGGGTTGCTGAGCCCCCGGGGTGGCTGTGTATAACCTTTCTCAATAAACCAGTGAGCCTGCTCTTCAGAATCAACTCAGGTCTTGCTGTGACTGCTGCTGACTTCCAGAGCTTCACCCTGCAATACAGAGAGGATGTTTCGCATTTCGCAGGCAGTGGGCTACCCAGGCAGCAGGCACTCACCGCCCGGTCCTGCCCATTTGTCCTGGCTCAGCACTGCCTCCAGCCCGCGCAGCTTGTCCCACACACCATCGCTCCTCTCGGGCTTTTCTGCAACAGCAGTTGCATTCTCTGTACTCTCACCTTACGGGGCTAACCAGGCTGATTCTTACGATCATCCTAGTCAATTCTCTGTGAGTCCATTCCAGTTTGAATCCTGTTTTCCAAGGAAAAGCTGGAAGTGTGATACACTGTGCTCCCAGTGCTGCTTTCCTTCTGTCGTGCCCCACGTGACTCCTATTTCTCTCTCTACCATGAGCACCTGCCTGATGGAGGCAGCCGATGCAATGGCAGGGAGTGTGCTTGAGTGCTGGTGTTCAGCCTTCACGTGGTGACTGAACGCTGCCCTCAGGTCTTTTCCTTCAGTGGCCGTACCTTACAGTAGCACCTGCACCCCAAGCTTCCACAAGAAAAAATTGTTTAAGAAAACAAACAAACAAACATGAAACTCTTTGTCCAAGACCTGCTATTTTGCATGCCAGTTCTGTTGGTGTTCTGAAGGGGAGATGTGCCCTCTTGGACTTTTAACTTCTAGCCTAAATGCGATGGCTTTTGTTGCCTTTGCTCCCATGATCAGGATGATAACCTCTTTGAGTGATTGCTGCCAGTTTTGAGACAAATTGTGTTATGCTGTAATTTCTCTTCCATCCACCTAGCACCGTGGCCGCCTTTCCTTCTTTCTTCCAATATTGGTTAAACTGCAGAACTTTCTACTGTTTTGTTCTTTACAAGTGTAACTCTGCTTGGGTTTTGGCATCTTCACAGTACCCTTTCACTTCACAACACCTCCAGCACTTTTATTGTCATCATTCATTGCCTGATGGCTTCTTTCTTCCACTCTTCATACCTCTCTCCTTTCTCCTAAGTATCTGTCTTTGTGCCGGCCAGTCAGTCAGTCAGTCAGACGGGCTCTGGAGCCCTCTTCAGCACCTCTCACTTCCTATGCTCCCCTTTTTGGAAGAAAGTCAGAAAGCATTTTTTGTATCTTAGACTAGAATATAAAAAATGGGGCATTTCCTCCAGGTGTAACTCACTTACCTGCAGAGTCCACTCACTACCCCCTTTAAACTTCCCAAAACTTTTACCTTATGAAACATTTCGGCATGTGTTTGCTTCTTTGTTTTAACTTAACTTTTCATTTAAATGCACAATCTGCTCATGATCAGGATTAATGCTGCTTTTTCCTTGTGATTATGTTTCTGCAGATGACTCCTCTTTTTAGGATGCACCTGCAGTTCTTGAGGTTTCTGTACAGCATCTTCATCCACTCCTCTGTCACATCTTAATTCTTCTATCATTTATTTTCTAGATGCATTTTTAATCCTCTGATTTTCTCCCCTGTGAGCTCTGTCAGAGCTCATTTCACACATAAATAACTTCTGTTAGGTATCCTTTCATGACTAATGCATGTCCCACAGCTTTTACATTCAGTTGGCTGTGTTTTCTCCTCCATTTATGGAGCTATGTTGCATCCCTGCTTTAGTAAATGTGATTTCTGCCCATTGTTTGCTATTTTTACATTGAAAAGAAGAAAGGATAAAAGTCCAACAAACTCTTCTGTTACTGCTCGTTCTTTCTTCAACTTCTCCAATTCCTGGACTTCTGCCTGGCTCAGCCCTCCCTCGCTGTTCCCCCCACTTTTGGCTGCGCCGTCCATCGGCAGCGTTCGAAGGCAGGAAGCCTCCCCCACACCCTCTGCCTCACTCCCAGCCTAGCCCCGCGCCGGCTCTGCAAGCTGCCAGCCCCGGCAGACCACGGATGCTATAAATTGCCACTAAGCAATCCACCAAGGAAGACAGCTGCTATCCAATTCCCTTACTGGCCTCTCGCCACTGTGGTCAAGTATTTCCCCATAAGAGCAAGTTCTTGCCGATCCCTCCCTTGGTTGCAGCAGCAGAAACAACAGGCGACGGTGCAGGTGCCTGCTGCTCTGACGGTGTCAGGCTGTGCTGGGGAACACTGCAGCAGGGACGCTGGTGCGGGCGGGTTTGCCACAGACCAGCGGTGTCTGCAGTGCTTGCCCCACATCATTTTTCCATACACAAATGGTGATGTTTCCGGTATACTTCAGACACAAACAGGAAAACCTTCCTTCCGGACGTGGTAAATAAAATTACCTCATCTTCTGATACTATTCTTTACAACGGTGTTTTATTATAATGGGATGTCAGACACAATACCAAGAGTTTAAGGACCTCAATCCAAGGTCTGTGAGCCCTGGAGAACAGGGAGGAGCATCCACACCACGATTGCACTGTGAGTTGGGAATCTGGCTAAGGAACTTAGAGGCCATAAGTGCGAAGAATCAGGCCTTGTGAGAAGGCTGATCCTTTTTAAAGGAGTGACAGCAGAGGATTAATGTTCTCCACCATGTGAATCTATGGAATCCACTTCATTATATTAGTTTCAAAATGTCTAGGTTTTGGCAGTTTTAATAACTTAATTTTCTTAATCCTTATAGACTTCCCCTAAGGAGATTGCAAGGTTGCTTGTAGTTATGTAAATGAAAAATACTTTTTTAAATACATAAAGTTTAATTTCTTATCATTAGGCTGTGTGTCAGCTCAGGATCTAATCTGACAAGATGTTAAAAATAGTAAAAGCCTAATGAAATGGAAATATTTGCTATGTTTTGGAGGTTATACAGACATTAGTGACCCAATCTTGAAGTCCGTAGTGTCTGTTTATCGTACTTGTATTGCTGATTCCTTGATTGCCTTGATCCATCAGACCCTTTCAAGCTGATCTATTCCCCACTCTCACATGTTTCAACAGGAGGATCGTGGCTAAGCTGCCTTCAGAAATGAGGTACCGAACAATTTCCTAAATGGGTTCATGTCGCTTGCACGTGCCTAGTTATAAGGGTACACGTCAAGTGCTTCTGCCAGTGAAGATGGCACCATGTTGGTGAGCATTTCCTGGCCTCTGGTCCAGCTCCATACTGACACCTTGCCCCTCCTCGCGGATGGGGAAGCACATGCCAAATCTCCCCGTGTCAGGGTTTCCTTGGAAGCTGAACAAAGCTGACTAATGGCACATCTAGGTGATTTCCAATAGGTTTTTGTTGCTAAATGGAAATTCCACTTTACCACTAAAACCCATAGAATAGAATTAGTAGTATTTATCTCTGAGATGTCACTGCTGGCTGACAGTCTGCTCTTTCCCAAGGCAGGACAAGAGACTGTGGCCGTGGCTTGTGTCAGTGCATGTGTTTGCACGGCACTCTCAGATCCCGCAGAAATTTTCACGCATTCTGCTGCCTCAGTCATCTGGGTTTTGAAGGCAAAATCTGAAGGACAAAGAAGTTGTAAGTCAGAAGTAGGCCTGGCTGTGCCTCAGTCCATGCATTAACAGCCTTGTTAAGATGCTCCTGAATTCAACTCTACCAGTTGTGCAAGTAACAGTTCAATACGTACAGTTTGAAAAGCCAAGATAGAACCAGATATTCTGAGGTATTTGAAGCCTGTACCCCTAATAAAGAAACCTCTTAAATAAACATTTTTGTCTACTGCCTCTATAGCATATGCCTCATAAATAAATTTATAGTCCCCACTGTACCTCAAGAAAAGGACCAGAAGCACTAAACCTGAGTCTGTGATTTCTCCCTGTTTTGGCTCCATTTGGGGGTGAAAAGCCAGCACTGCTTTATTATCTTGCTGAGACTTGTTGCAGAGAAACACGATTTAGATCTCAGCAAGCCTCTGTCTTGACAGCAAATAAGAATGCTCAGTGGTACTTAAAGCTTGATCTAGGTTCTATCAGATGCTTACAATTTTATGTGTCAGCAGGTAAATCCAAAGCCTTTTATTATCAGAAGTGATAACGGCATACAGCACGTTAGAAAACAGGCAGCACACTGTTAAGATCCTGCAGGTGTTGAGAGTGCTGTGTCCTGCAACAACATCTCAGTGACGGGTGAATGATCTGCCCACGGTCCTGCACACCATCAGGAAAGGAGAAAGCGGTGAGGGCAGCTCTGGGGTCTGGTTCTCATCTTCTCCCTGCAACATGCATAAAGGAAAGGAATACCTTCATGGATTTATGGCAATATATTCTTGAGCTGTGACTTGGTAAGGGGAGATGTTCCCAGAGTACTGGGAACTTTTTCAAGTTGCATGCAGTGTAAGTTAAATAAGGTAAGTTAAATAACAAACATGCTCATAAAGTATCATGTTTTAATTCTAAATCTGTTGTATTGAAAATGCATTTAAATCATAGAATAATCATAGAATGGTTTGGTTGGAAGGGACCTTAAAGATCACCTAGTTCCAAGCCCCCTGCCATGGGCAGGGACATCTTGCACTCAACCAAATCCTATGCTACGTCTCAAGCCTATGGAATATGGTCTGGCATTTTCAGCTTGCCTTCCATGCTTGCTTAACACCAACCATTTTGGCACCAATTTGACGTGCATCCCTTTAAAGTGACGCTGGTGGGAGTCCCCAGGCATGGCTGTCACCGAGCAGGTTCATGCTGAGCTGAGACGAGTGAATGGGATCCCTAGGTGCAGTGAGGAGCTTCCTTCTGCTGTTGCTGCCCTTCTGCAAGAGGTCCCGTGGGCTTCTGTGGGAGATGGACTAAACCCATGTGGGTTTAATCAGATGGAGCCAAACTGAACGAACGGGAATTCCTGGGGAGCGGAGCTGACAGCCTTCGGTGGTGTCACAGGAGCAGCACTGTCCTGGCTGCGGTGACCACAGCAAAAAAGGAGGGAAGGGTTATAGAGGGGGGGTTTGGGGGTCTGCTGGGTTACTTTTGTGAATTTGGTGGCAGAGGCCCATATGCCAAACTACTTACTATAAAATCCTAGCTCCTATGGAACCAGTAACAAAATTGCTCCTGTTGATTTCTGTAGAACCAAGATTTTAACACCACTTTATGTTTCACTTGAAGGAAGTAATGACCTTTGACCCAGCCTAGATGAATGTTTCTAACTAAACTTTAATTTTGTCAAGTATTTCTTGACAAAACCCTCCACAAAATATGTGTTAAGCATTTCATCACCTGAACCTTCCACTTCACCTCCAGAGGTAAAACATGAGGGCTTCAGAGTGTATTTAGGAGGCATGGTGGCATGACAGTACAAAATATCAGCAAATTAATCTCTTGGTTGATGAGCCTTGATGATTTTCATGACTAATATTTTAAAGCCTGGCAGTAGACTGAATCTTACTTTTGGATATGTGTCTAGTTTAAAAGAATGCTTTTTAGATTTTGCTTTTAGCGTTACCACATGTAGGCATGGTGGCAGTGCTGGGGAGGGACACAGGTAGGCAGGCTCCTACATCCGCCTCTACGCCAGTTTGTTTTGTCACATCTCTTCAGTGACATTAATGGACCATACTGTGCTGCTACTACAGCTCAACAGCTTTCAGTTGCCTGTGAAATAACCTTAAACAACTGGAAGAACAAAAGGGGAACAAATGAGAGAGAAAGCAGCAATCAGCAAGCCCAGGCTGCCTCATTGGTTTTTTGGGACAAAAGTCATGGTGTTCAAAACTGAGACCTCAGCAGTCTTGCAGCTGAATGTAGCAAGAAAGATTTTAAGAAAGGCATGTTTAATTGTTTCTAAAATGTTTTAAAGGTTATAAAAGTCTCTAGACAATAATACTATTTCAAAATGCACTATGAAGGCCAAAAAAAGCCCAGTGAGGTTGGTTTATGGAAAATTTATGGAAAAACCTTTCACTTTAAACTTAATAAACCCCACACATATCTTAATAAAAAGCCAGGTATATAAGGCAGAAGGATGTACTACTTTGCTAATATTCTAGGGCACTGTATAACAAAGCACATTTTCCTTTATTCAGATTCCTGCTTCAGTGTGACAGGGATCTGATGGAGAACAACACAAGAGAATAATTCATGTACAGAGTGTTATTTTTATTAGAAACAACGGTTTAAGAAACCTTCTTATCCCTTTTACGATATGAAAACTGAAAATATTTGTAGCACTTCTCATTTTGAAATGTATTTTTTGTTAGAGCATTTCAATAGAGATTTTGTCTATTCAGAATTTAAAAAAAATTAAGCCCCAACGTTTCTAGTAGGCCATTTCCAACATTTGAAATGAAACACAAATGTATTTTTCGTTAGAGCATTTCAATAGAGATTTTGTCTGTTCAGAATTTAAAAAAAATTAAGCCCCAATGTTTCTAATAGGCCATTTCCAACATTTGAAATGAAACAAGCTTTTTTTTCCCCATTGAAACAGTGGTATTTAAGCAGCCTTAGACTTATCTAAAATACCTTATGTTTCCTGTGAAGTCTCAGAACCGTAGTCACACTTTTTAAAAACTCGTAGGTTATTAAAACACATTCCGAAGAAGAAAGTTTCTATTACTGATTCTCATAAAGCTAAAATGTCTGTTCCTGTCATCAGAATTTCAAATTCTAATTAGGAGAAAAGTGTGGTGAAATTTTTTTTTTGTAGTATCATTTAATTTAAATGGTGTTGACTTAAGACCCTGCTGAGAAAGATTCTCATTTGTTCTGGCTCTTTACCTCGGTAATACAAACTTTCCATAATTATGTGTGTAAGAGAGGGAGTTTACCTAAGTTGTGGCTGCTTCCCGAGCACTTGTTCATTTACATGGGAAGGAAAGTTCTATCATGTTAATTGTAAATATTACCATAAATAATTTTAATATTATTGGAAATAGTCCTTGTTGAACAAAACTTTGGTTTATGACTGTGCTGCCTTCTTCAGACATAAGATCAGTATGAACAAAAAGTCATAAATTTCTTTTATGATGACATGTATAGTTGATTTATGTGTAATTCACCCTGAAATACTGGCTCATGGTTCAAATTAAGTATAAAATTATTTAGGACTAAGAATAGTTTAAGAAATACAGAAATTTCTTGAAACTAAAGAACCTAGTAGTCATGATAAAGCAATACACAAAGCAGAGAAAATGCATTGGGAATCCATTGCAAATCAAATTCTTTCAAGAAAAAAATCATTCTTACCAGCTCAAAATTGTTGGCTTAGGAGAATATCGAATCCATACTTTCTCCAAAGCTGGACTTTCACCAAATTCAGTTCAGATGCACGTGTGCAAGTGAGAAGGTTGGGCCAAATGATATGCAGAGGTCCCTTCTGACCTTGACTTTTCTATGATTCTAAATTCTGATGGCTAAAACCAGGATTTGCATCTTCCATGACTTTTTTTATGATGATGACTGTCTGGAACCAAAAGTTGGATGCACTGAAATGCTGCATAAAAGTTAAGAAGCTGAGGGTGACCTACTGTAAAACACACATACAAACAAACCTCACATCTTGCAACATGTCAGTCACCTGGGCCTTGTAAAGCTTTGTTGTCATCTTAGCTGGGACACTGGCATAGCCTCAGCCCTTGTCTTGGATGGCTGACCAGGGGTTTAAAGAAGAGCAGGAAAAATCATTCCTTTTTTTGGTTTATTTTTTAAAAGATGCATGGGAGTCCGACCTCTTTGCTTAGCATATGCTGTGTCAAGACCCTGGACAAATGGATTTGAGCATTCTGCTGGCATCTTGCTTGCCAGTCACCCACCTGCCTGTGAGAGCACTCAGAGACTGTGGAGTGGCTGGTAAATATGCTTGCTTTCTTAGACTGGACATGAGGAAGCATTTCTTTACCGAGAGGGCAGTCAAACCCTCAAACAGGCTTCCTTGAGAGGTGGTCGATGCCCCACGCCTGTCAGTGTTTAAGAAGCATTTGGACAACGCCCTCAGAAACACGCTTTAACTTTTGATCATCCCTGAAGTGGCTGGACTAGATGATCCTTGTAGGTCCCCTCAACCCTCAAACAGGCTTCCTTGAGAGGTGGTCGATGCCCCACGCCTGTCAGTGTTTAAGAAGCATTTGGACAACGCCCTCAGAAACACGCTTTAACTTTTGATCATCCCTGAAGTGGCTGGACTAGATGATCCTTGTAGGTCCCCTCCAACTGAAATTCTTTTCTGTTCTGTTCTATTCGGTTTGATTTGATTTGATTTTTCCTCCTCTTAAGTGATACCTACCCAAGTTAAGGGGGATGCATTCGTGTTTAGTTCCATCACGGAATACTAGCTTCCAACATGTACATGAGCTTGTGATCTTTCATGATTTGCAGCCTTTGTCTTGACTCCAGCTGTATGACTGTCAAATGAGTATGCAGAACAACTGCAGCAGATGAGTCCAGGCTGTGAAAATATGGACTCATGACTTGAGCACTGGCAGCAGGACATGGAGCACCGTGCTCATTCTTCTACTGGTCCTTACTTGTTATAAGTGATAAAAACTAAAGTTCTCATCTGTTTATCCTCAGCCTGAGAGACTACTCTTGTATGAAACAACATTCAAGGACTACTACACCATTTTCAGGTGTACCAGTAAATGCGTATGCGTTTCAAGTCACATCAGTACTGATTAAGCATACTGGCAAAATAATTTTCTTTGCCTCTTTAGAGTTTCATGGAAAAATTGGTAAGGTACTCTTGCCTTGTAACGCAAATAGTAGGCAAAAACATATTTTACATAGATCTTCAGAAGGTCAAAATATTTTTCTATCTGAGACTAGTGTAATTAAGAAGTGAAAGCATTTATAATTCTAGTGTTCATAAGGCATGATTTACTAGTAGCTGGGAATAGAAATTAAAAAAAGAAAGTTAATGTTACACAGGCATAGTTTTAACAGATGTAATACAGGGATGTAATAAAATATTGTTGGGAACCTTTTGTGTTGCTCAAGATAATAGTGAGAGCTGCATAGAGCTTTAAAAAGGGACAACTTAATATAAATCTCAGACTTGTAAAAAGGAAATAGCATTGCAGTCAATAGAGAACACCTCAGCTACGGTAAGTTGTCAGAAAACATTGCTGTCCTTGAAGAAATACCTGAAAAGCACTAAATGCTATTCACACATATGGTTATGGCAAAAATAAAGATGGCTTATTGGGATGAATGCATAGTAGACTAAAATCATGTTTAAGTCAAGAACAGAAAAAAGAAAGGCATTTATTTTACAAATAGGGTTTATTTGGTGTTATATGAAACTCAGGCAGACTGTCGGGCTACTCTAAACATCTCGGAAAGGACCAAAGATAAAACTTGAGGACTGCTGCAGAATATTTGGAAGGCTAAGTATGGTTGAAATAAAGGACATAACTCCTAAAAATTGTTTAAATGTATAAAAGCCTATTCCAGACAGCTTCATTCTACTAAAATTGCTAGTGAAGGCAGCTAGGTGATAGTCAAAGATTTTAGCTATGAACATACTGAATCAGCCTGTTGGTCTATATGTTTGTCCTCCGACTAATTCTCAGGCACTTGCTCCAGCTAATTCTTCCTTTTCCACTCTTTGTCTCCTTTCACAGCATTCCCTCCAGCTGGCTTTGTGCCTTACCACCACCGAACCAAGCCCTTGCGCACACGTTGTGCAATAACAGAATGCCTTCACTGACCGATACATAAGCTCAGGAAGGCAGCTGATCTAATAATATATGTTAAACAGCATGAAAAGTAGAAGAGGAACTGCGAGTTAGTTTAAAATCAACAATTCCACGGGAAGTACCATGCCAGGATCTGCTATAGTTGTTTCCCTTGATCAGCTATATATTCAGTGGTTAGCATAGCTGATGGTAACAGCTCAGCAGCAGAGAAACCCAAACATTGCACCTCTTTTTCCTCTAGTCTGTTTCCCATTTCAAATGAAATGTGAATAACTTAAGAGGAGAATATACTGTACTTTCATCTGCGCCTGACACTCATGCCCTTTGTTGTGAGTCTATTCAAGGCAAAAACCGTATGAAACATCCTTGGAGACTCTGACTCTAGATAGATTTATTTATTCATGTGAATATTTTGTTCAACAAAAATGTTGGGTTTGGATTAAGTTGAATTAATCACAGAGTTCGGCTGAGAAATATTTTTAAAAACTAACATTTAATTTCAATGATTTTCAATTTTACATTTGGGCATTTTCTTTCAGAGACTGAGCTGAATTTAATAAAAAAGATTAAAACAGTAAAACGTTCATTTGATAGAAACAGCAGCTTTTTTTTTTCTGTTTTCCTGATGAAACTAAGAGGGTTTATTGTGGAGTTTTCTTTGCCTCTAAATCGTTTCTCCCCACACCCGTCTTGGAATACAGGGAACAGGAACACCAGTGTCACATGAGGATGGCTGTCATTCCTGCCTATGAGCAACCATGCTTGCCAAGCGTAGGGATTTTGAGAGTATGGGCGCATGCATGCGTTATTTAATCTCCTTTTTTATTACTTTATTTTGCCGTACTTTGCAAGTCAGGAAATAAAATGTAAGGCATAATCAGCAAACAGAATCTTGCTGGTTCTTTGGAGGAAGCAGAGAAGCCACAATAGAGAAAGGCACAAAACCAAAATACTTGTGCTGCTGCATCTGGATGCACTGAAAGAAGAGAGATGGTATGGCCAAGATTCATGTAGGAAGACAGTCGCAGGGAATGAGGCAAAAAAGTAACACAGTGTGGGCCATTTTGGCAATAAAGTTTAGGAGGAAAAATTTTTGAGAGATGATGTTAAAGGGTGGGAATTAGCTAATGCCTGGTTGTAAAAAGAAATGGAGAAAGTGGAGTCATAGCTGATTAAGAGGTTACAAACTCAGGTCAGAAAAAGGACAGCGGGTGTTAACTGAGAGTCGGCGAGGGTGGGAGAGCAGGAGATGAGCAAAGACAAAGTAGTGGACTGGAGGTCAGACTGAGGAGCAATGGGATTTGGGTCACAGCTGAATGGAGAATGAGTAATTTGAAGAAGGAAGTAGAAAAGAAGGTTGAGATATAAATCTGGGTCCTTCAGGGATCTGAGCAAGAAGTAAAACAAAGAGAAGTCAATTCAAGGAAGTAAAGAAATGTGGGAGGCACAGAAATAGTGGGGCAGCGTGCAGCTGCTCGAGCAACAGAGCGAGCCACAAAAGCCTAACAGAAATGCATAAAAAATTGTATTTCCTTACTTTTATTTCATATTAAGTGGAGAAAAGATTCTCGATATTTTTCAGTTTCATTTCACAATTATTTTTTTTTTTTTCCAGATAAATATCTTAAAAGCAGAGAGAATAGGATTCTGAAAATGCGCTTAAGGCTTTTACTTTGTGGAAGTTACCTGTTTAAATTTGTGTCGAATGAGACCGAGTTAGGAGGAAGGTGGTTTGTTCTCAGGCTTCTTCCGTACAAAATTCTCATGCACACCAATCCTGCATGAGTTTATGTTAATATTTAAAATATTTGGATCGCTGATATTAATGTCACTGGTAATGGTAAGTATAGATAAAGCTGTTCTAAGGTCTTTGTAGAACTCAGCCGTAAGCATGAGGTGGGGTAAGTAGCTGTGCTGCAAGTTCCTGAGATAGGCAGGAAGGAAGAATGCCAGAAGGGACCCACCAAAAGCTTAAATTTAGTACTGAGTACTCTCCAAAACAGTTTCAATGAAGTAGTAGGAGACTAAAATGAAAGCATAAACTCAATTATTAAATTTAATTCATCATACATTTGGTATACACTTTGAAAAAGTATGATTTTCTTTTTTTTTCCCCAGGGGAATATATCAATGGTAGACAGGCAGGGGAAGTAGCTACTAGCAACTTCCAGTGGTTAGCAAAATAAAGCATGTGTGTGTTTAAGTACAAACATCTATAAAGTTCATCAGGGATAACTCTCAATTGGAGGTGTTTTTTAATCCATGATGCACATTAGGTTATTGGACTGCCAACAGTATTTACAGAAAACTAGGCTAGAAGCAAACAACTGTGCTATGTAACAGAAAAAAGAAGATTCCCTAATCTGTTGGTTAATTATTACAAAAAAAGTCAGGCACTAAAAAGTGTCTGTGATATTTTCAAGTTTCTTTTCAATATGGAAGTTGCAGTCCCCACATACATGATCAGCTGTCCTGCCGCATGCCTCTTGGTGAACCTAGGAGTTATTCCTTCAAAGTTAATGGAGTTTGACTCATTTGAAATCAGCATACAATGAAGAATAACTGAAAACGCTTTCTGCAGCTGAAGGTTCAAGTTCATATTGCTGTTACGTTTCTTTGTGTTTAATGTCAAAAAGTACAAACAATTATGGTCCCAGCTTCAAAGAGCACAGTGTTTAAGGGCCTGATTCCGTAGACATGCATGCATCTGTTTTATTATTGGTTCTACTAACTTAAGCCCTGATCCTAATCTACGCGTTAACTCAGCTTTTGCAACACTGTCATGTATATTTATCTTTAGGCCAAGCAATTACTGTTAGCAGTAATGCAGATGTCAGCTAAGTTATTTACAATTATATAGTGCACTGGTTGATGCTACAGCTACGCCTTGATGCTCCATGCAATCTGTATACCCAATAATAGGTTTTCTTCAGGTTTCTTTATGGCAAGACTGATCAAAGACTGAAGCGTGTTTGTGTTTTGTTTTGAGATCTCGCACCACAGGCAATGTGCCCCAATTGACAATGCCGGTTGTTGCGGTAGCCTTTAGGCACAACGCCACTAACAATGTCCGAGCACAGCGACTACTGAGAGCAAATGCTGAAACATCGCGGTGGATAAGTGGATTAAGGAAAGAGGGATTGGAGGAAGTTGTTACTGTAATGGTCCCTGATACCCAAAACATTTGGTTTAGTGCAATTAAGATAAGCTGGCAGCAATAAAATTAACGATCCTGTGGTGATCTAATGAGGAAAAAGTGTGGGAAGACCCAACTAATAAAAAATGGAAATTGCATGTTTTGTGAAGAGCAGTTACCACTTCCAGATTTTCTGTATATTTATTAGTAGAATACATTAATACACTGTCACTATAAAACGCTGCGGTTTATTCCTCTTGTAACCTTTATCTTTGTGGAAGGCAGGCTGCAGTTTTCAGTCCGGGGCAGGATCCACCCTCATTTTCCATCCGTCCTCTTTGCTACAGACAGACCAATATATAAGCAGATTCCTACACAGGAAACAGAAAAGATAGCTACAAAAATCTAACGTTCCCCTTTAATCTTAAATATATTCATTATCAATTTGTCAGCATACCACAGCTTGTATGCAGTGTCGGTTCCCATTCAAGGTGTTCATGTGGTACTTACGACAGCGAGACTGTCAATTGTGTTTACACCAGAAAATTGACCCGAGGAATTGCTGTGGCATCATTTAATTGCGACATCAGTGCCACGATAACCTCTTCCCTCTCTGAGCAGACTTCCTGGGCTTGAAGAAAAACTACCACTTTTGTGTAGTTAATGAGAGTTAACAATTTACCAGTCTATCAGAATAAATACGTGTAAACAACATAGTTCCCTTTGTCAGATTTACTAGTCTGAGGAGGAGGAAAGTTTTAAAAACCAGAGGAAAATCAAAAAAAATGTTTAGATGGCAACGTAATGAAACACAATTATCTTTGTGCTTCTGAAATTTATTTTACAATATATACGCGGTATCGTGAATCGAAGCCCAAGTGGAATAACGACCTTTACTGAGATGGATATTTGTGCTTACGCTGTGAAGCGTAGCTTGTCCAACACAGGCCAGGGCTGACTTGTTCTGACTGGGTACCACACAATTCAGAGACACACGCAAACAGCCGGTTAGTCCTTAGCAATACTTCATGCTCCCTGATAACATTTTTAATTCAGTCAGAAACTTGCGTGCAGGTTTGGGTTTAATTCTGGAGATGAATACAAAGGCAGCCGCTCCACACACGCTGCCTCCCTGCCCACCGAAACGGGGCCCGCTGCCGGCGGGCGGCACCACTTGTGGCGGGGGGAGGGAGGACACGAGCATACCGGGTTCCGATTGGCCCAGGTTCCCGCGGCGCCTGGCGATTGGTGCTCGCTGCCGCCCTTCTAGAAGGT
>NW_009621898.1:0-1705 GCF_000690535.1 Cariama cristata
CGGGGGCACAAGGAAGCCCACTCAGCGTGAGCAACCCGGGACCCCTGCCACCAGAGCAGAGCCCTCGCAGGCAGGTCTGAGCGGGTGGCCCGGAGCTCTGCCCTGGAGCAAACCCTGCTCCAGAAGGAGGTGCCGGTCCCTCCCTGGGGCAGACGGAAGATGCGGAGGTTGCTCACAGACCGAGGGCCAAGCTCCTTCCGACTCACAGCTGCCCGTGACCCCCCCTGCGCCCCAGATGCTTCAGCCAAGGAACGTTTGTGTAGGACCTACCCGACTTGGTCTGCTTCATGTCCACAACCTTGGCGTTGGCGCTCATCTGATAAAGGGTCTCCAGGAGCTGGCTGGTCTTGCGATAGAGCGTTTGTGTGGCCAGACCTTCTCCCTGCCTGTTCTTGGGGAGGGAGATCTTGGGTACCTGCAGAGGTGTCAGGCTGGCCAGCTCCATCTTCATCCGGGTTCCCTGGGACCGACGGGGAGAAGGTCGTTAGGGGCAGGGTGTTTGTTTGGGAGGAACTGAGCAGAGAAAGTGTGGTGTAAAGGCAGGAAAAAGGAGAGCTCAAACAAAACAAAAACCCCCAAGTGCATAAAACTACAGCCAAAACGACCAGAGGGTCGATCTTCCAAAGGTGGGAGCACAGACGTGCACGTGCAGCGGTGATGCCCGAAGGACCCTGGAGGGAAGCCCTTGGACAGCCCCGCTGAGCACGCCTAGGACTTGGGGAGGGGGAAACGGCGACCCCTCAGTACTTACAGAACCGTAACTCAACAGTGGCCACGTACGTGACTCACGAGGTTTAAGAGCTGTCATTAACAGCTTCACAGTTGTGCATAATAATCTGCATAATTATTGTCTGTGAATTAATATTAGTGGAATGTTATTCAGTTAATTAGATTATTTGCTGCTTTGCCAATTTCCTCACAGCACATTCATTAATCAATAAATGCCTTAATCAGTCTGCATCAGCCGGCATCTGGAGCCCCCGGTCTGAAGGGGGGACCAAGGCCAGGCAGTGACGCCCCCAGCACCCTCGGCTCTGCCGGTCGTTCCGGCTCACAGCCGCTGACCCTGCGCTCGGACCGAGGGCTCGACCCCTTCCCCAAAGGAGCCAAAGCTCGTCATTAGCCGAGAGCTCTCTGCGAGCCCCGCAGCAAGGCTGTGCTCCTGACCACCACCAGACGTGGTGGACTAAGCGCCCTTCCTCCAGCTTCCTCCTCATCCCACGCAGACCCCATCCCACGTGGACCCCATCCCTTGCCCTTCCTGACCTCTTGGGACACGACTTTGTCCCAGACCATCAGCCGAAGGCAGGCACCAACCCAGCGCAAGCCCCCAGCCGGAGGAAGGCGAACGCCCCTGAGCAGCACCGCAGGACGACCCTTCCCTCGGGCTGCCGTGCTCCCGGGGCAGGGCCCGAGCCTCCCGCCGCAGGAACGGGAACGTGGCTGGGCTCTTTGCAGAGCCCCTCTCTGTAAAGCCGAGTCCAACACGCCTCTTGCCGTTCCCCTGTTTCTGTTCCCGAGGAAACCCACAGCACGGAGGGCAGAGCTGCTCTGCGGCGTTGGAGGGAGCACATCACCGCCCGTGGTGCTGGCAGCAGCCGGAGCCTCCGGCCACTCTGCCTGGCCCTGGGGCAATCGCCCTGCCCTGTGCCATGGCACCACGCTCTCCCCAGCCACCTCACGCCTTGTCCTCCCTCTTCTGCTC
>NW_009621898.1:2095-2312 GCF_000690535.1 Cariama cristata
TCACGAACATGCGGCATCTCCCGTCCCGCTCTGGTGGTGAAGGCCCAAAACACCAGCTGTTCAGGGCAGCATCTCACCCCCTCACGCCTCCTCAGCAGCCCGGCACTCCCAGTGCCCCCTTCCCAAAGATGCCGGGCTCCGGGCACACCAGGGATCCGTCTCTCCGCTGCAGGAGTGGCACCACTCTGCGCCCGCAGCGGTTCCACGCTCATCGCTC
>NW_009621899.1:0-806 GCF_000690535.1 Cariama cristata
CGGGGACCTGTGGGTCCTTTTTGGGGACCCCTAGGTCGCCACAGGGAGCTGTAGGTCAGCGGGGGGACCCCGTAGATGTCACGGGGGCCATATAGGTCCTCTCTGGGGGGGACAGAGGCTGATGTGGGGAGCTACAGGGCAGCGTGGAGACCCCCCCAGGCACCCCGTGGGGACCCACGGGTGGGGCAGCAGAGGCACCCAAATAGGTCACCAGGGGGTCTGTAGGGCAACATGGGGGCCCCCCGGACCGCCGCCCTGGGGATGTGTAGACCCTCTGGAAGCCCAGAGATCCCCACAGGGAGTCGGGAGACACTCCAGTATGGACCAGTACAGCCGCGGTGCCTCCTCTCTGGGATTCTGCATCACCTTGGGGCATCCCAGTATAGACCAGTATGGACCACGACGACGCCCCAGCGTTGCCTTGGGGCAGAACAGTATGGACCAGGACAGGTCTGGGGGCCCAACTGGGAGCCCCCCATATGAGTCGGACCAGTACAGCCTCCCAACTGAGATGGCTGCGTTGCCGTGGTGGACCAGTATGGACCAGTATGGACCAGTACGGACCCGTACAGCAGCCCAACTGGGAGCTCTTCACCCGCGTGGCCTTGCGTTCTCCCAGTATGGACCAGCATGCACCAGTACAGCATCTTGCCCGGGATCTCTTCACCCGTGTGGCCTTGCGATCTCCCAGTATGGACCAGTATGAACCAGTACAGCATCTCGCCAAGATCTCTTCACCCGCGTGGCCTTGCCTCCTCCCAGTATGGACCAGTATGGACCAGTACAGCATCTTGCCCGGGATCTCT
>NW_009621900.1:0-299 GCF_000690535.1 Cariama cristata
CCTTGCCCCCATCCCGGCCAGCCCTGGAGCTGAGCCAGAGCAGCCCAAATCCCACCCGGCTCAGCCGAAGCCGGTGCCAACCGTGGTGGGCATCCATGCCACGGCAGGGTGCTGGGCTGAGGCTGAGCCAGCTGCAGTCCCAAACCCAACGGCCTGACTCCGGGCAGGACCAGGGATGAGAGAAGGTGCACAAAGCCACCACAGCTTCCACCAAAGCTGTGAAAGAATTATTTATTTTTATCAAAATGCGTAGCGCTCTCCCCATCACCCCTTATTTTAGCGGCAGGGGCGTCGGGGCT
>NW_009621900.1:403-8413 GCF_000690535.1 Cariama cristata
CCAGGCAGAGCTCCGGCAGTGATGCACCGCGATGCCAACCGGAGCCGTGTGCCCGGCACAGTGGCTATAAAGCCATTTGCGTTCCACCAGCTTTTCACAAATATTTTTGAGCAAAATAAATAAAAGCAGACAAAGCACCGCCCGGGAGAGCCAGAAAGCACGACCGAGGAGCTGGGCCGGTGGGATGCGTTTCCAGCAACCAGCAGCTTCACCAGCTCTGCCGGAGCTCAGCTGGATTTTCGGTGTGGTAATCGCTGACCTCAACACTTGCGGCAACGGCGGCTCCCGGGATGCTCAGCCGTCTGCACCCTCCCGTGCCTCAGTTTACCCAGACAGAGCATGGAAGGTTTCTGCAGTGCTCTGGGTACATCGGCTGAACAATACCTCGCACCTCAAAAATAAAAAAGTCTGAGCATCACTGCTAGCAGCTGTGTTTCTTTTCTAAATGTTTATTTAAACAGAAGCTTTTTCTGCCCAGGAGGGGCGAGTTTTGGTCCTTCTGCCTGCGGCCCCACGGCCGAGCCAGGGAAGGCGACCCTTCGTGCAGAACACATGGAGAAAGTCCATCAGCTCTCGCCTCTCCCGGCGGTTTTTAAGAGGTTGTTTGACCCTCCTCCGGTGCCAGAAGTGCTCCCGGCCCACCCACGCACGCTGCACACGTTTCGTGTGGCTCCGGGTTAATTTTCTGGCAAATGTTAGCAGGGTCCTGTTGGAAACGTGGGTTTGGGGCTGGTGATGGAGAGCCCGCTTCCGCGGGGTGACTCTCGCGGTGTGCAGTGCACCTCTCGGTCAAACACTGCCGCGAAAAGGTCTCTCGCTGCCACTTCATACCAGTTTTGTCTCCGAGTCTCCTTCCCTGCTTACTTTTGTCACCTTCTGCTGCGGTTGCTGGTAGGAGAGAGCCCACGGGAGAGCTCAAACAGGGAGGTTTTGGCTGGCTTTGCCAAAGAGCGGGTGCATGGCACGAGCTCCGGCCGGCCGTGTGCTCGGCCCTGGCTGGGCTGGAGCCACCTGGGTCTGATCCAGCGCAGCCTCAGATGTGCCGGAGCCACAGCTGATCCCAAATCCCACTCTCTCCCAGGGATGCACCAGGCAGGGTCCTCCCTTGACTCCAAATCCCGCTCTCTCCCAGGGATGCACCAGGCAGGGTCCTCCCCTCTGGCACCCAGGGCTGCTTCACCTCCCTCTGTCCCCTGTGTCCCTGTCCCCAGGGCTGCCGAGGGAGCACCCTAGCACCTTGGTGCTCTGATTTGGGGCTGCAGCAGGAGCGTGCCATCAGCTGTGAGTTCAAAGATAAATGAGCTCATTAAGCTGCAAGTGCTAATTAGCAGCCTTTGCTTAAAAGGGTTGAAGCTGGACCAAGGGTAGTCTTTGGTTGGTGCTGCAAGGAGTTGTGGTGTCCTACAGCTCCCTTGGTGCAGGACTCTGTCTTGGGGGGACACCAAGGCATTTCTACCCAGCCTTGCACCCAGAGCAAGTGTCTCCCCAGGCTGGATCCCTCTTTCTGTAGGGAGGATGCTGTGGGGCTGTGCTGGAGGAGCCTCCCCTTGCCTGGCTGTGGAAGGTGAACCGTTGTCTGCTCCTCTGAGACTTGTCCCATTGATGGCACCTGCTGTTGTGTGCATCTCTGGGGAGAGGGGACCCAAGTGATGGTGAGCGAACAGCCCTGTGCAGGCAGCCTCTGCCTGGGGTGGGTACTGGGCTCTGGGGCTGCTGGAGCATGGGAGGTGCTGGTGTGGGTTAGCAAAGCTCGGCTGTATCTCTAGGACTCTACTGGGTGCTGCAGCACCCATGGGTGCCAGGTGGCTCTGAGCACATTGCTCTTGGGGTCCTGGAGGTCCAGCCTGGCTCCAGTATTGGTTATCTGCACAGGCTCTGTGGAGGCAGCTTCTCCTCTGAGCAACGCTTCATGGTCTTGCAGCTCGAAGGGGTGTTGGAGGAGGCTGGGGTGAGCTCTTAGCTCTTGCTCTGGAGGGGGCTGCTTCTGTGGGTGTGAAGTTACACACCTGTGGGCTTGCTTCTGTAGGTGCCACGTCAATGTGGTGTGGTTGCTGGTGACATGAGCCCTGAGGGTGTCCCCTGGCTCCACGCAGGGTGAAAGGGAGCTGCTGACCCCCCCTCTAATGAAGCCAGGCTGATGCGACTCCTCTGCTGTCAGCATCCCAGCTGCTGCTGGAAATACCCATTTCATCTCTCAAATAGGAAATCTCGCTATGTAGAGAGAAACGCCTCCATCTCTGTTCTTGACTGATTCTGAATTAGCGTATACCTCTGTTTTCTTGGCTCAAACCCTACCTGTGGGGCAAAACCCCTTGCTGGTGCATGTCCCCCCGAGGTGCCCACGACCACGGGGCTGAGCATGGTGAGCTTTGCCGGGGCTGCTGCACCCCAGAGCAGGCATCCCGTGCCGTGGCCGGGGACAGCGAGCAGCCCTGGGAGGTGGGACATCCCCCTTCCTTTGGCTGGGATCATCTCCAAAGGGCTTTGGAGTGGGAGGAGGGTGTGTGGTATGGGGTCACTTCCCATAATTTCCATTCCAGCAGGCAAGGGAGAGCCAGCCCTGTCCCCCCCATGGAGAAGCAGGCAGCAGGGGAGCCAGCACACTCATTTTTTATGTATTGCATACTTTTCTGTGAATAAACTTGGGAGCTTTAATAGCAATATTGTTTGTATCTGTCTGAATGTGCAGGCGTGTAGGAGGAAGAGAGCGGAGGGAGCTGAAATGACAAAATATGGAAATGTGGGGGTCGGGGGCCTCCCCAAGTGCTTTGGGGCCAGTTGTGGTGATAAAGTGGGTTCTTGTCGCTGCAGCTGCTGAGGAGGCTGTGTGTCCCGGGGAGATGGGTAGAGGGTCCTGGCGTGGGGATGGGAATCTGGAATCTTAAACGGCTTCACCCTTCCCAGCGGTGCAATAAATTGGAAGGATGTGTAGGGCACAGCCTGCCTGCCCTGCACAGAGAGCTCTCGGGAATCAAAAACTGGTTTCTAATGTCAATCCTGTGCCATCCTGTGCAAGGGGGTCAGGAAAAGGCTGGTTCTCCAAAGCGTTGACCGAACATCGTTCCCCTGGCCCTGAGCTAGAAGAGCTTTGCAAGGGAAATAAAAGCACCTTGAGCATGAGCCAACCCTGCTGCCAGGCTACGGCAGGTTCACTTCTGGTGTTGGGGAGTCCAGAGCAGCCCCCCAACTGCCAGAAATATCCCCAACATTTCTTTTTGGGGTGTGCCAGCTTTGCTTTCTATTTCTCCTGCTTAACCTGGCAGTGGATAAGGGAGGTCTGGCTGCAAAAGAGCTTGGGTAACCGTGGGGCTGGACTGGACCAAAGGCGTTCACGTTCGGTCCGAGTCCACTTAATACCTGAAATGGTGATGAAAAGGGGCTGCGTGCGTGTGAGTGAAGTGAAAAATACTGTAAAAGATTCCTCTTCTATAAATTCCCGCGGCTGAACTGGGGGCCTGGGACAGGCTGCCAAGTGCTGCGGAGGAGAAACTGCCCCACAGGCTCTGGTTTGATTTGTCTAACAGACCTGGGCGAGCACAGCGGCAGAACGATAATGGAGAGCTCCCCGAAATGGTTTTCAGGTGTCAGTAGGTAGCATAACATGGGCTATAACACTAAATGAAAGGAACGGCTTTGCTTCCATAAATGTATTAACAATACATCATACTTACGAGTGATAGAGCCTTGGCTACGTAAACAAAGATATTTTTTTTTACATGATTGGAGTATGGAAAAAAGAAGTTGAAGGAGTAATTTTATAGTCGAGAGGTCCTGCAGTGATAGTTATAGCAGGGTTTCTGGACTGGAGAGACCCAGACTGGGTCTGGATCTGGGGTGCTCAGGTATCAGCAGCATCTGATGGGTAAAAGTTGTGCCGTTGGGTTCTCCTGTGCTGGGAATGCTGTGGAGCAAGGCAAAACCTCACCGCAGCCCCTGCCTGGGCATCCTCCATCCCTGAGGTCTTGCTGGGCTTGGAGCTGGTGGCTGTGCCTGTCTCCAGCAAGGACCTGACTGGTCCCAGTGAAAGGCAGCTGCTGGAGGAAGGGTCCCTGGCTGTAACCCTCCCTGGGTTGCTGTGCAGGGGCTGCAGGATGGCACCAGGGGCTGGATGCTGCCTTGTCTCCCTCCATCACGGGGCTGGGGCTGGGATTGGGACGAAGGCTGTTTGGCATTTGGTGCAAGAACCGGCTCCCGTTGGGTTTCTCATACAGAGCTGACCTAGGAGGACCTGCTCCCTGGGGGCTGGGGGTGTCCCACCCCAGCAGTGATTTATAACGCCAGGCTAAGCTTGCACCCGGGCTCCCTGACCCCCTGCAGCCTCCAGCCTGTGGTTGTGTAACGCTCCCCATGCAGTTCTGATGGTGTTGGGGGGGAAAAGGCACCTTTAAAGGGTTTGGCAAGTCTTTAAGTCCTTCCTCCCTTTTAGAGCAGGGGGAGTGCAGTGTCCGGAGGTTTCATGACATCATTTGAGGCTTTTTTTCCCTTCTCCAAACAATAAACAAGTACGTTTGCCATGGGGCTGGCTTCCCTCGCCCTGACCACCTGCACGGCTTACTGCATCTAATGAAACACATGTTTTCCCAGCAGTCTGGCCTGGAGGAAAATGTCTGCAAAATGACATATTCTTCCAGTTACAGTTTGCAAAATTGTATTTTTTTTTTTCTGGAGAGCTAAATATAGCCTCCTCGAGTCAGGAGTAGGACCGCTTCTGCTGGCTTGGGGGTAGGAGGGAGGGGGGTAGATGTGCTGCAATGCTGGTGGCAGCCGTGGAAAAGCAGGAGAAAGGAGAAAGTCTGCTTTAATATGGGTAGCGCTTGCGGGGCGGTGAAAGTTGTCTCTCCTTATTACATGCTTAATTAAAACGGAAGCAAAGGGGATACTTGTGAATGCTCACGTTCAGCTGAGCTTGGTGGCTGAGCCGAGAGTCCCTCCCGTGGAGACTTCCCTGGCGTGCATCGGCCCACCCTGCTGGAAAAGGCTGCTTATAAAAGCAAATGACACGGAAGCAATTAAAACTCCAGGTTTGTCAATCTGTAACTACCAGAAGATGTTGAGAGCTTGAAAAAATGCAGCATTTTACCAAGCAGCAGCTGAAATGGAAGGGAGAGAAAGTTGGGATGTGCTGTAAGCTGTTGGTGCCGCTTTGCAGCGGGAGCATCGGCAGAAGTGGATGTGGGCACGGATTCCTTGGGGTTTGAGGGCTCTGGAAAAGGAGATTTGCTGGGGTTGTTGCTAAACTGTAAAACACCCATTTTGATCTGAAACTCAAGTCACTTTTGTCATATTAGACACCAATGCCAACCTGCATGGGACGAGGGGTGTGTGGCACTCAGCTGTGTTTCACAACGGGTGTTATTCCATCCCCACAGCATCCTGACATCGGAAAAGGTGCCTTTAGACCTAATACTTGACTCCATCACTAATGGCATGCAAATGGCATAGAGAAATCTACTTGTCCACCGAAAGAAAGATCTTAAAACTTGCTTCCTGACAGATTTAATTGGTTTATGGAGGTGCTCATTGATTACAGCGCTGCATTTGCTGTAAATATCTTTCATGAACAGAATAATTTTTCATTTGTCATAGCTAGGAAAATGCAAAGTGGACAGCCTGCTTGCTTTACTTTTCTTGCATTCTGATGCATGAATCTCTTCAGGATGGGATTTTATCAGCGGTGAAGCGCGTTACAGGTGCCTGTGCTGGCTGCCGGGCGGCCAGGCTCCCCTGCAGCATCCCTGGGCCGGCTCAGGGGATGTCCCCTGCTTTGGGACAGGCTTGCAAAGGACCAGCAGCAGCAGGAACCCGGCTGTAGGCAGAGGCTGAGGGATGCGACAGGCAGCACCGTCTGCCGGAGGAGATGCTGGCGTTTGGTTTAAAACAGGCCAAGTGCCAGGAAGGTGGGCAACCCTGGGCATTAACTAATCCTTGCTCCGTCCTCCCATGCGGGTACCAGCCCGCTGCAGTCGCTGGCACGTCCCTGGTGTGTGCTGCCAGAGGGTTTTTCTCTGTTCCTAATCAGTCCCAGGCCCTGGGCCGGTTTGGGCAGCAAAACATCTTTGTCCTGTTATGAGCCAGGGCAGGTTTCTTGCTGATGCTGCACCCTTCCCTGTGAGCCGGCATTTCTGTGACACTGACTCATCCCCGCTCGCTGAAGTACGGTCACTTCATCACCCCTCGCCCAGCCCCGGGAGCACCGGCTGGGGACGGTCCTGGGGGTGCGATCCCCAAAACAGGCAAGTGGAGAGGGGGTACGGGACCACCAGGCAGCGGGGGCCTTGCAAGCCGCACCAGCCGTTGCAGGCAGGGCTTCCGCACGTGCTGCGACTTGGAAAATAATAGTGATGCTAAAATAACTTGTGGGAGAAGCCAGAGGGAACTGTAGTTTGGGAGCTTGAACCAGGAAAAATAAAGGAGGGGGAGCACGAGTACAGCCCCCATGGCTGGGGGATTTCTTCCCTGCAGCTGCTCTGGCAAAGGGATGACTCTTCCTCCATCCCAGTTCATGGCAAAAGCCATGGAGGGAGCTGAAATCCAAGCAAAGGACAAAGGGGGGAAAAAAAACCTAGCAATGCTGTTATATGATTTTTAGGCAAGCGATGGAGTTAAACCTTCAGTGAATTCCCAGATAGAAGCGGGAGCGAGCGGCTCTGGGGCTGATGTGGTTCCAAAGCAATCTTGTCCCTGGGACAGCTCTGGGCTGGTTTTATGGGCTGGAGGGAGGAAAAGAAACCACCTGCGTCTTGAGGTAATAAGTTCCTTGGCCTGAAGTGTTTCTTGTGTGCTTCTCCAGAATCCGCGAGGCATTTGTTTAGACGTTGAGACTGTGTTTTGGTGAGAGCCAGTCTGACGGCTGCGGTGTTAAATGCTTTCACATTTTCCTTTTTCCCATTTTTTTCTCCGTTCCTGTAGTTGGACACCTTTGGATGGCGTTTCCTGCTCTGCAGACAATGCTGCATGGCAGAGCCGCCGGTGCTCCAGCCAGCACAGGCAGCCACGGGACGGTGAAAAGCAGGGTCAGCTTTCTCTGTGAAGAGCTGGCTTGCTTTATAATGTCTTCAACCTTCTTTTTCCAGAAAAAAAAAAATAATCTAAGAATGTGCTGGCATTCAGCTTTGGAGCAAAACCTCTGATTTCATTAACAAAGCGAGCACCTTCTTTTGGCTGATCTTTACTTAAAACGCCAGCTTTCAAATTCTTCTTTGGCAGAAGCAGGAAACTTTGCGCTAACTCGAGTATCAAATCTAAAGCGGTGCAGACTGAAAGAGATGATGCCTTGAGGATGATGCTTTTTCTCTGCCTTGCCCTGCTGTCCCCAAGACCCAGCCGGGTGCAGCTTCGCACGGCGTGGGCTGTCACACCCAAGGTCGGCGTGCGTCCCCTCTGCTCTCACAGGAGCTGCAGCCAGCGAGGTTGTCTCTTGGGTTTGTTTTTTTTAAGCTAATCACTGTTAAACGTCATCATTCTCAATATATAGGCAGAGATTGTATTGTGCAAGAGAGCATATTGGAAATCGGAGGCTCGATGCTGTTCCCAGCAAAGTCCATTGGCTTCAGAGATGATGGCCCAAGGGCCACTTAACGCAACTGAACTCACACCTCCATGCTCGAAACTCGGAGCAGTAGGAAAGCTTTTGACCTTCTGACAAACCAAAGGGGTACAAAGCAGATTCACAAACGGAAAGCAAAGCGGGGACTCTTTAAAAGCCCTGAAGGACCATGTGTGAAGGTGTTGGCTCTGTAACACTGGCAGTGGGGAGGGAGGAGTAGAGCAATTTGCCTTTTGGGAGGGCGCACACCAGGGACGTGAAGCACGCCAGGATGCTCTCGCAAGAGGCAAAGCCCCTCTCTGCCTGCTCTGTTGTGGGGCAGCCACTGCCGGCCGCCCCGCTGGGGGTGAACCCTGTACCGGAGGATGCTGAAGTTAATGCAGGTGAAGAACCGCAGGGCAGCGGGGATCTGTCATCAGTCCGCAAATGTTATGGCAGGGATAATACCCCCGGCGGGCCCCGTG
>NW_009621900.1:8444-13451 GCF_000690535.1 Cariama cristata
CGGGCTGCCACCTTGGCACAGGGATGCGGCCGGCTCCTGGCTGCCAGCCATCGGTGTCGGCAAGGCAGGGGACGGTGGCACTTGTCTTTGATGGGAGCACTCCGTCAGTAATGGCCTTACCAGAGCATGGACAGCAAAGCAGAGCGCTCTCCAGGCACCTGGAATGTGTTAAATCTGTTTCCAGAGTCTAAAAATGGCTCATCCTTCCTTTTTTTAGAGAGGGCTGTCTAGAAAATGCCAGCACCAAGTGCTCTTGGAGTCAGGTGAATGGGGAGCTGGGGATCCAATTTTGCTGCCCGATGGCATTTCTGGTTTGGAAAGGCATTTGGGCTGCTTGGAGGGAGTGTTTTGCAGAAGTATGAAGGCTTGTTAGAGTAACCCAGTTGCATCTTAGAGGGGATGACCTGCTTGTTTTCTGCAGTGGACTGTTCTGGAGAAATGACCAAACATGTTCCATTCCTAACCTGCATCCAGAGGAGCAAGAATTCCCAATCAAAGCGGTGAGAGGGCTGGGCTCACCCTTCCGATGCCGCTGGTCTGCAGGGAGGGTTGGAAGCTGGTGGGGAGGAACTGGTGGGACTGGTGCCGTGATAGCCTTGAGCCTCGACCAGGTTTCAGGTCAAATTTGTATTTCCCTTTTCTGAAGGTTTTGAATCCCCTCAAAGCTTGTGCTAAGAGAGGCTCTTGCACTGCTTCCCTTTGAGAAGGAAAAACCGCATTTTGGTCTGGGTGCATGAATTCCCCTCCCTCTCCTTAACCTACCCTGAAGCACGTTCGGCAAAAGCGCCGAGCTCTGCAGGAGCTCTTTGGGTGATGCTGCCAGGGCACCGTCCCCACCCAGAGTCCATCAACTGGGTTGTTTTCTTTTTCTCCCACCCTGTTTGCATTAACGCAATTCTCCCTTGGTGGGGCCTGTGAAGGACGAAGCTGTGTGGGTGCAGGTGATAACCCTTGTTTAATCCCTGGGGAAATGCGGGGTCCCAAGCGGATGGTGCACAGGAGATGGATGCAGCACCCTTCTCCTGGCTGTGCCTCCCCTTTCCAGACAACGGGGAGCAAAGCAGGTTTGAAAAGTCGTGGTTTTTTTTTTCTTCCTCCTTGGCAAATGATTTTGTGCCCAGAGTTACTCTTACCATTGCATATTTTCCCCTCCAGGAGGTTCAGCAAAAAGCTCTCCTCTGATGTTGTGATTTTTACAGACTGCCAACTGCACACAGCCAGTTTGGCATCTTCTCTGACAAACTGAGGTTTAAATGGCTTTACCATTTGTACTTAGGGCTTAGCTGCGTGTGTCACTTTGGTAGAATTAAACTGGGGAAAAAAAAAATAAATAAACCAAACCCGAACTAGAATTCCTATAGCACAGCGATTGCCTCCAGACAGGGAGGAATCGCTACGTGCGGGCAAATGGAGGTAGCAGAGCCCAGCCGCTGTGAATGGCACTGCTGGAGAGCCGGAGATAAAATAATATTCGTAATAGATAGCTCAGAATAGTTAGGTAAGAGTGGGTTTTTCTGCAAGGGAAGATTTCCCAGGGGGAAGACTCTGTTTTCATTGGTGATTTATTTAATTTCTGTTTCTTGGTTGGAGAGGGGGGTTTAAGTGCTTGGGATGCAAGGGTGTTCCCAGGGCCTCTCTGGGGGGATGCGCTGGGGATGCACAGGGATTCGGCCAACGCTGGATGCTCAAGCCTTCCTTATGGGGGGGCAAAACCCAACCACACGAGGGTTTTTTGGGTGCTGTATGTGTGGAAGAGGTGTGAGCAGGATCTGTACCTGGGAACTCGTCTAGACAGTGTGTGCCACGGGTCAGGGGGGGAATTTGGACCGCAGTTACTCAGCACAGGCTCTGCCCCAGGGGATTCATCCTAATAATTCATTATCCAGGCAGGGTGGATGTTTGTTCATTCAAAGTAAGAAATAAACAGGGAGAGACTAAATAAATAGAAAAAAAATTAATGCTGGCTAAGTAAACAAAGAAATTCCTTGGTAGCAAGCACTTCTTTTACGCTTCGTGGTCTGTAAATACGGCATTGGGAAAGCTGCTTGAATCGTGAAGTCACCGCGGCAGCACCAGACACCTGGGGAGCCTCGGACCCGGGGTCCAGCTGGGAGAGGAGTGACCTTAAAATATAGGGGGGACCCCATCCCTGCAGCTGCTTCCTACACCCCGTGGTACCCCCCCCGGGGGGGCTGTGGTTCTCCCAGCTCCCTGCCCTCACCATCGGGTCCCAGGGCTCCAGCGATTCTTTCAGCCGGGCTTTAGCACACTTCAGAAAGCAGCTTTGGGAGTGTAAAGTCGTCTGTTCGGAGCTGGATGTTTATATCTGGGTGCCGATTGCCAAGACAGCAAGAAACACCCGACAAGGAATGTCTCGGCTATTGTATTTTGTATAGATTTTTTTTTCCAAAATATCGTTTACAGGGGCTTTGCCACCTACCTCAACCCAGTACCCCTGGGCTCAGGCAAGCCCTGGTCCGGCTACGAAAGCGTTTGGCCCCAGCATGAGCTCGGTGGCATGGAAGAGGAGAGAAGCATTTTGGCAAGGGCTAATAAATACAGCTTCTGCTAATTGAGTTCTGGGAGCCGAGGGCCAAAGTTCTTCCAAACATGGCGGGGGTGCCAAGTCTCTCCTTTCCGGAGGTTAAATTACTTTCCTCTTTTTAGAAGAATTAAAAAAAGCAAAGCCAATGGGTCACTGCAGCACCACTTCACCGGAGGAGCCTTTCCTGGGTTAGTGTCTGTTTTATCCCCGATCTTTCTTCCAGAGTTGGGTGTTGCTCATGGCTGCCTCCTCCTTAGCTCCTCTGGAGAACCGGGTGGATGTGGGGGGTCTGTGCCCACGGGGGATGGTGGATGCAGGTGGAAGGACCCTGTAGCCGACATGGGATGCTGAGAGCAGGAACCCCAAACTGCTCTGGCAAGGAGACAGATGTTGAACATCAATCTTGGAGCATAACTTTGGATTTTCCTGCTCCCATGGGTAACACCCCCATGAGTGTGCTGGGTCCTGGCTCAGCATCTTCCCCCTCCTTTCCTGGGATCCAGTCTCCATCTGCTCCCCTGGATCAGGCTTTAGCTGGGGCAATCCCAGCTGGGACCTTGCTCTTGTCCTTGGGGTAGTGCTGGTGATGGGGAGAGCCCCAGGGCACAGAAATAACCCTGGAGCATCCCAAAGTGGGAAACCTCCAGGTCGCTCCCCCTGGGCACTGTACTGGCAGGGCAGGGACAGCTCTGGCCTTGTGCGCTGCAGAGACGTAAGGTTTCCTGGCTTCGCACAAAGCCGACAGTCTCTGGGAGAGGCTGGCTTTCTGTTTACATCAGCTTTTGTTTTGGACAACCAACTCTCCAGAGCTCTGAGCTCAGCGGGGCTGCTGACGGCCAGGCGTGACGGCACCTCGTGCTCCGCTGCCCCGTGCTCGCCCTCGGCAGATGGCTTTGAGCTGCTCCCCATCATCCCAGGGTCACAAATCTGCTTGATCCCAACTGCGCCCGCCCAGGGGTCTGAGCACGTCGAGCCCCCCAGGGAGCTGCTGGTGGTCCGGCACGTGCTGCCTTTTCCCTTCCTGCCATGCCGGAGCTGCTTGCGGGTGTAATTCCGACCCCAGACCCAGGTCTTGGGCAGTGTTTGGTGCTCCTGAGCTGGGGGATATGTGTAAGCTGAGCATCCCACCTGCACCCATCTTCCCCTTGAAACTGGGGGAGAAGGACCCCGGGGAGCACCAGGCGCATCTCAGACCCTCCGCAGCACCATCACCCCAGGGCAACTCACGATTAAATCCCCACATGACACCATCAGCTCTTCCTCCATTTTTATTAGCGATTTAGGGATTTTGTTTTCATTCCTGGCCTCTGTTTACATTCCTTGTATCCTAGCTTAATTCTTCCAAAACTCCAGAAGCAATAGCATCCAATACATGACACCCTCCGAAAGGTCAAGCACAAGGAGGCATCTGCCCCAAGGAAAGGCTGAAGTTTGGAAAAAATGACCACACGTGGGAAAAACTACAGTGAACTGCTGGGATGACTTCAAAATGTAGGGGAGGAAGGTCAGGCAGCCGGTGAGTTGGTCGTGCGAGCTCACGTAGGGTTTGGAGGCATCGGGGTGAGAGCCTGAGCTGGGCTTTGGATGCGCGGTTGGAAGTTAAAGTTGGCTTTTCTAGTGACGTGGTGCAGGAAGGCTTGCCTGGGGTCAGCCTCACGCAAGCTGCAAGGGCATGGTGAGTGCGGTATTCTCCTTATCCGGATTTTATAAGAAGTCCATCCAAGGATGTTAAATTGGGGAAAACACGAGATCTTCCCTTTGGGAATGGCTCAGGAATGGCTTGTGTAATTCCCTGACCTGATCTGCAGCCAGATGAACTTGCTGCCTGAGTTGAAACCATCCCTGCATGTGCTCTCTCTGCTTTTTTACCAACTTGTGCTGGCATTTGCAGAAAATGCTGATGGTCGGGAAGGTAAAAACCTTGCCCAGGGCTCAGGTGCAGAGTTCAGCTCCTGGGTTTTGCTTCTGCTGAAGGGATGGGGCAGTTTAAGCCCGGGTGGTGTTTGCCTGCAGGGCATGGATGATCTCCAACGGGCACAGGCCTTAGTTTGCACCTTGATGCTTTTCTTGGAAACTGTCAGGCTTGCAGAGAAAACAGGAGGGTTTTTTGGTCATAAACTTCTGACATCTGAGCCACGAGCAGGAACTTTTCCCGGGAGCCAAACTTTTTTTGGGGTTGGAAGCTGAGGGCTGCGCTTCCTCACCAAAAGCTGTTGCTTTGCTCTGTTTTCAGGAAAAAGCTGGTTTGTTCCTCACTTTCTCCACCAATTTGTTCCTGGCTGCTGGAGGGCCCTGAGGACTCGATGCTGCTTTCCTCGGGTTGGTTTTGCAGCGTGGTGGGATGCCCGATTAACCGATGGAGATGGATCCTGCAAGCACCTGCAAAGTCCAGCATCCTGGCTCCGAGCATCCCGGCTCCGAGCATCCCCCTACCCCTACATCCCCCAGCAAAACCCAACATA
>NW_009621900.1:13491-14906 GCF_000690535.1 Cariama cristata
GAGGCAGAGCTCGCAGCAAATCTTTTCCTACTGCCCTTCCAAGCGCCTGCGCGGTGACCGGCTGTTTGTTTGCAGCCGCCCCGGTCTCTATTGGAGATGGTTGGTGTGTGCCGGCCCCGCGAGGAACCGGCGTTGCCAGCCGGTCCTCATCCCTCGCCGTGCTCGTGTGTGAAATTGCTCCCCTTGCTGCTGGGTTCCTCGTCAGCAGCTGGGAGATGGGGGGGGATATAATAATAATAATAATAATAATAACAACCCTCCTTCAGCTGCCTGAGTTTGTGCTTCACGGCAGCACGTGTGGGTATCCCTGGCTGCCTCTGGCTCCCTGCTGCCGCAGGCAGAGATTTTTTGGAAAGCGCTGGCTGGGCTGGATGAAACAGCACTGAAATCAGAGCGGGATCCAAAAATGAAGTGGGAAGGCAGCTCTTAATACGAGCCCAGCTTTTTTCTTTTTACAGGATTAATATCATATGATGACTACATGAAAACTATGTTCTGTAGGCTTTTTAGACATTAAGGAGCCCTGCTGCTGAGTTTTCTGCTGGATGTCACGGGATGCCCCCACAACAACTTTTTGCGAGCGGCTGAAGCACTGTTGTTTCCTTGGGTTTTGTTTTCCCACCCTTCGCTTCACCGACAGCTGTTTACATGTTGGAAGTATTACATCAATATTATCACAACACAGCTCTTCTCCTTTGAACTCTCGGCATTTCTCGCTCATGCGAAGAGGCTCGGTCGCGATAAGATGTCCGAGGGTGAGCGCTGATAACTCGGCAGGGAAGGGGATGCGGCCACGTGAGTGACTGCACAGTGCAAACCAGTTTTGCAGAAGATCCATTGAGCAAGACCCCGCTCCCCTGCTATTGCAATCGAGTCCAATTTAGACTAACGAGAAACCCCCAGGGATTTGCGAGCTGCCTGCAGACAACCAGCAAAGAGATGAAGCCGAAGGGGTCTGACGGACTCTGCTCGTGACCCCAGAGCAGCTCCTGGGCTTTCTCCTTCTGCTTTGCTGCACAGGAACCGCGGCCGGTGCGGAGAAACCTCTCGAGGCCGAGCCTTTGGCAGGAGCTGGTCCCTGGAAATCTGACTTTCTGCTGGTTTCCAGCTCGGGGAGTCCGAAGCAGGAGGCTGCTGCTGAGTTTTTTTCCAGGGAGTTTTTTTAACTTCTGCAATGTTGTACTTGAGACCCCACTCACTCTGTTTGGGGATGGAGAGAGAACACGAGGCCAAGGACCATTTCTCTGGTGTTATTTTCCCCATCTTTCTTCCCAGACTTTTTCTTCATGAAAAAACTGGCGTGACTTCCAACTGCATGGGAGAGATGAGTTCCCAGGGAGGGATTTCCCCTGGCGTGCCCCGTCTGCGGCCCCGGGCTGGGAGCAGGAGCAGCGAGGCTGTGACTTCTGCTCACA
>NW_009621901.1:0-774 GCF_000690535.1 Cariama cristata
TCTTGTTAAAACAGCTATTTTATTAAGCCGTTTGTTGTCAGGCCTTTATTACTGAGATCGAGGAAAAACCTGTACCAGCTCTCTCTGTGCCTCTCGAGCTCGCTCTCTGCCCCGCCGTGCCTCTCTATCACTTTCTGTTTTATTCCCCTCACCGCTCACAGTGCAGAACATGTACCTGCTGATTATGCTTTTATCTTGGGCTTTTATTATGTATATTATCTCAAGTTTATTTGTTTTAGATTACCTGGGTAATTTGCATAACAGCGTTTGTCATGATGTTAGTCAGATGCCAAAGGACAGTCTGTAATCAATTTTCAGAAAAACTATGGGAAGCCTACCCTAGGATTTTCCTCCCTATTTAAATCGTACTGATTAGGATTTTTGAACTTCTGAAACTGTTAACAGCCTTTCCCCTCCTCCCAACCTTATGTCAAATTGAACATTCCTTCTCGGTGACTTCTCTGTAGGTGACAGAATTCATCTGTGTGTATCTGTAGTGGGCAATAATGGACAACGTCCTTGAATGATTTCAAGTTTCCATCAAAACATTGTGTCCATCGAAAATTTTGGACTTGCTCTTTTGACTTTTGACCTGATCAGTGTTGTAATTCCAGGTTTGATGAAATAACGTGAAGAGTCCCTTATTTAGGGAAGTTCAGTGCAGAAGTGATTTTTCAATACCCAAATATTGAACTTTAAAAGGAAATTTATGCGACCTATACAAATGAGGTAGTGTAGGCTTTGGTTTGACGTGATGGAATATTTTCTGTTTAA
>NW_009621902.1:0-7002 GCF_000690535.1 Cariama cristata
TTAAGAGAGGAAAGAATTAAATTTAATAAGCCAAATGTCACAGGAAAAGCCTGAAAATAATAACTTAAGGTTTAAAACCAAGTTGCAGCTGTCTCATCGTATACTGAGGCTTAGGTACACACACATGGAGGCCAACTCTTCATGGTGGCTCGTGCGAAACATCTCTGCGGATGTGCGACATCCAGGGAGGAAGGGACATGGATGGAGGAATCCTGCTGTTCGTGGTGCTCACAGCGGTTCAAACATTTCCAAGAGCCTGGGAGATAAGCATGAGAGGGCTTAACGCAATGAATCTTTGAGACGAGAGTGCTCCTTCTCAGATGAACCCAAAATGTCAATAGCCATAATTCCACACTATTAAAAAAAAAAAATAGTGTTACATTAAATCTCCCTGGCAGTGTTTGCCACCTAACCAGCTATACTGCTGAGCAGGAACCAGAGAGAAATGGATTAAAAACAAGATAAAAAGGATGCTGAACATTGAAAGTTCAGACTTCTGTCTGTCTCGTTTTAACCTTCTGATGTTTAAAGAGATTTGGGGGGAAGAGGGGGGAAGAGATTTTTAAATGTTTAATTTGTGTATTTAGCAGTATCTGAAGGTCATTTTTTTTTTCTTCTGTTTTTTTCGCCTGCTGTCTTTCACACGGCTGAGGAGAGGAAAAATGTTTAAGAACAGTAAGTGAGATAACGAAACCGTAAGAAACTGGCAGGGGAGGCTGGGGCCAGCTCTCAGTAATTCGGATTTTCTTTTAAATTGAATAGATTTCAGAGGGATAGTTCACCCTAAAAGAAACCTGTTTCTCTGTTTTCCTCAGGCAGACTTAGAGGAACATAAAAAAGCTTAACAAGCATCAATGGTACATTTTCCATATTCTTTTTAATGTTATTGGGAAATTTGGTATTTCTTAGTTCAGAAATTTCCTTGCTAAGTACTTAGTATTTTCTTAGCATCAAGGCATTCACCGCTGCAGGTTTTTAAATATTTATTTCTACTGGCGGCTGTTTGATGACCACCTTAGCTCCTGGTGGGTTAGAAAATGTATCACCATAAACCACACTGACCTCTTTCTTTCCAAGCAGAGAATCAACACAATTAACCAGACCACGACTGACGGCCACGGGGTTGATGTTGTCCCAATAAGTTTTAAATGGCACGAGTTACAAATGAGGTTCGTTATCATGAACGCAGCTTTTTGTGCTTTCAGAGCTGGGATTATCCCTGTGGCTTTAGTCAACTGCAGGGTTGCTTGTGGGGTTTGGATTTTGGTTCCTCTGCCCCTGGCTGTTATATGCAGGATTTCCAATTTCGGAGTAAGCAGCAGGAGACCTTGATAAACTCACCTTAAGTTTCTTCTTTCAGCCAGACATGATGTGCTTGACGAAAGCTGAGGAGGAAATGAGAAATGAGAGCATGAGAGGTCAAAGGATGCTGTGAGCTGTGGTGGGGCGGGCAGAGAGGCAGCAGGGGGTACCCCCAGCCTGGGGCACCCCAGAGAAGAAGGGAACGTGCTCTGCCAGGACTGAGATTGCTCCTTCTGTTCCCACCTTTCAAATGCCATCCCAAACCTGCTTAGAGTGATACCAAACCCCTCTTGGAGACGAGCCGGTACCACTGTCCCCAGCTTTCTGAGGCCAAGGGAAATGGGTACCCTCTTTTCCTCAATGCTCTCCAATTTTAGGGGTTCCCAGATTTACCAACCCCCTATGCCAGGTTTTCACCCTCTTGGAGCTGTGAGCGATCTGGGTCTCCAAATGTTCTCAATTAGCCTGTGCTGTGAAAGATGCTGGGTTTGTTTATTTTTGATAGCTTACAACAAAACAGTGCCAAAACTGGGGATAAAACAGTCCTGAAACCCTTGGAAATGTGCTGTCTTCAGCTGCTTTTACTGGAAATCACTGGCACAACCGCCTCGTTCCCACCCCAGCTGACGTGTCTCACAGCTCTCCTCGGAAAGGCTTTGCAGGGTGGTCCACAGCTCCCTCTCAGTGACCACCAATGTCCTCACAGAGGACACATTTTGCACCCTAAGACAAGATGACCGTGCCTGGGATGGCCCCAATGGGCATCTCTTGCTCCTACCTTCATAGTTGATACAGCCATTGGCATCTTCTTGCCCTGCCATGAGTTGCTCCACCTCGCTTTCTGTCATCTTCTCCCCTGGAGGAAGAGGATGGAGAGGTGAGGGGAAGGGTTCTCAGCCCACCAGGACCCTCCTGTCCTTCTTCCAGAGAGCCAAAGCCACCAGAGGAAGGAAAGGGGATTAAAAAGGAGCTGTGTGCCACTACAGACTGGGGAATGCTGGTGGGACGTTGTGGAGAGAGGACCAAGCTGCAATGGTTGTCTGATAATTGAGGATTTTATGGACTCTCCATCTCAGCTGGATCATGCACGAAGCTGTGGCATAAGATGGAAAAGACCACGTATTCAGGAGTCCTTCACTCCTACGAAAGCCTACGAGCAGCAGAATACAAAGGGTCTCTCCGATGGGTGAGACCAGCGAACTAAGCCGAGCCATCTGCCCAGAAAGAGCTTAGGGGTGGGCTGTGTCCTGCTCCCCTCCCCAGGGCCAGCCCCTACCCAGTGTGACCAGCACATGGCGCAGCTCGGCCCCCATCACCATCCCGTTGCCCTCCTTGTCGAAGACCCGCAGCCCTTCCACAAAGTCCTCGAAGGTGCCCTGCTCCTTGTTGCGGGTGAAGTGCTGCAGGATGGGGAGGAAGGTCTCGAAGTCCAGCATCTTTGCATTCATTTCTGGAAGAGGAAGAGGAGATGGGGTCAGAGACTAACTTTTTTGGGCTGAAGTCGGCCTCTGAGGACCTCCTACTTAACCTTCCTGGACTCGTTTCCATCTGAGTGCAGGGGAGAAACCCCACAAGGTGATGGGACTATTAGTACGTTATACTTGAGGTGGGAAGGTCCATCTGAGGAGTGAAGTATTAACATCTGGGGACTGCGCACAGGCTGCTGATATCAGCCAAAAATTTTAACCAGCAGGTAGGTCCTCTGTCACCAGGGCATGCGGCTGCACTGGGACTGGTCAGGTTACACCAGTTTGCACCAGCTCGGCATACGGTCTGCTAAGCATGAGTTGCCACCATCCCCAGCCGAGGACAGCCTATCCCTTAGGTCAGCCGTGGTAGGGGAGAGGGAGGGAAGGAATTTTGCAGGAATGAAGCCTCTCTGCATCATTTCCTTCCCAATTCCTTCATCTTGCAGGGCTATTCCTACAAGAGATGTAATCCTTCCCTTGCTGCCAGGGAGCACAAGGATTGCTTGTCCCACCCTGTCCCCGCTGTCCCAATTTGCTGTCACCTTCTGGTTTGGGCTTGCCCAGCACCTTCAGGACCTCTGTGTTGGTGGGGTTGTGGCCGAGTGCCCTCAGGACGTCCCCGCACTGCGCGTAGGTGATCTGCATGGCTCCCGTGGGCGTCCGGTCAAACAGACTGAAGGCTTCTTTGAACTCTGGGGACAAGAAGAGCTGAGATGTCCCTTGCCATCCCGGCCCCATTTCCCACCCCACCGAAGCAAGTCCTGCCTGGCAGGCAGGGAAAGGATGCACACGTGTGTGGTGGGTGCCCTCTGCACCCGTGGCTGCTGCCCTGGGGCAGGCAGCCCTGTGGAGCCGCTGAAGCTTGCCAGACTCCTTCAACGAGTCGCTCAGCTTTTTGAGCAGGTTTTGCCACCCATGAGGAGCTGGCTGGATGACCTGCTGGGATTCCTGCACCACCTTGCGCTGGCAGCACCGGTACAGGCTGCTGTCTCTGCTGCAGAGCATCCCCTTTGCTCTTCCCCTTTTTGATTTGGGCCTCCTGGGGATTCCATGACCCTCCCTGCTGCACCCCCATGACCCCTGCAACACCCCATCTGCTCTGCTGGCATCCCCCCAACTCCAGCTGGGCAGACACAGCACGGCGTTGATCGTGTTTGGGGAAGGGTGACCATGTCCGCCCCAACCTTGCAGACCACATGTCACACCAACCCTGTGTGGAAGGACAAGGGGGATTCATTTCCTAGCTCGTTCCCATAAATTATCATGCCTTTGAGTGTTACACTTTACCTGGAGGAAGGAGGCCTAAATTAGAAACGATTAAGGATTGCTTTCCCTCTGTATATGATACTTTTCAGCTTCCTGACCTGCTGCTGGATTCTGTCTTTAATCCCAGTATTGGCTACATGGACAACCATGCACCCGCGCCGCTCAGAGCCTGGTCTCTGCCTCTCGTTTCAACCCAGAAGATCTTCTCCACTACAACAGGCCCCTCACATGTGTCAAAATGCAAAATGTGGGAAACCAGTCCTCCAGAAAACGCTCCCCCGAAGTCCCTACCCTCCTGTGCAGGCAAGCCAAGGACCCCGAGGCTGGTGGCTGGCTCCCGCCCCTCCAAGGCAGCGGGATGATGGTTTTCCTACAACAGATGCTTCACACACTTCTGGATTTCATCCTGCTGCCTCCAGGCCAGTGAGTCCACCTGAGCAGCTGGCTGGCCCAAGCAGGTAATCAGCCTTTCCAGCCTGTCCACGTGAGCACTCAGAGCTGTGAGTGTCTTCTCCATGGCGCTAAGGAATTCCAGGTTCTGGGCCATCTTCTTCTTCATGATGTCCAATAACAGTTCACTCAAAGGAGAGCCGCTGCTCTTTCTGCTGTTGGGTGGGATGAGACGATTGTGGTCTCCGTGTGGCAATGGAGACATCATGGTCTGGTAGGCATTGCCTTGGGTTTGGTGGGAATCCTTGCCTAGGGCTTTGGCTTTGCTCCATTTCCTACTTAACATCTTTGTATCTTCTGCTGAGCCTCACCATCCCATGGACCTGTTCCCACGATGTCCGTGCTGTGTCCCTGTAGTCCTGTCCACGGTCCCCTGCAGCACCCCAGGGTGCTGCTGTTATCCCGCTTGACCTCACACTGGCTCCATCTGGCTCTGGGGGGATCCAGGGAGGGACATCACCACCCACCAGTCTCTGGGTCAAGAGCACCGCTACGAGGATGCTCGGTGATGTCCGCTCCGGACTACCTGGAGCCACGGGAGCACATCATGTGCTGCAGGTTAAATCCAAATATCTTTGCGTTTTAACTGGCTCACATTTCCATTGGTTCTCTTTTCTCCTTTCAAAAGCCGGTTTGGGGGCCAAGCCTGCAGGATACTGCATCTCCTCCCAGTATTCCCAGCAGGACCTGCCCTCAGATCTTGTCCCTTCCCTAGTCCGTGCAGAGGCATTAAAACCGGCCGTGGAGAGATGAGAAATCCCAGTCCCAGCTCAACCCCTCAGCACGGGGCTGTCCCTGCATCGCCAGAGGCTGCTCCTCCCACACGAAATCCCAGACTTTGAACCAGGGCTGCATCTCTCACCATGAAAGGAAAAATACCTTTTCCCTGCCAGGCTCTGAAGCTGGGATTATCCTCTTCGACTGAGGCACCCTCAGCGCAGAGCAAGGAGCCAGGATCCATTCATTGCTCCCGACAGCCCTGCGTTGCCATCCCAGCGAAGTCCCTGCGCTGGCTCCCACTCACCTCTCCATCTCCTGCCTCCGCCCTTCCCACCAGTGCTCTTCCCCATCTCCTTACTGGCCTGGTGCTGGTTGGGGACAGGACTTTCTGATTTCCTATGTCCCTTCTACCTGCTAGGAAACCTCACGAGCCCATCCTGGAGGACGAGCGGCGTGTTGGGGGGAATGGGGTACCTGGACTTTGCCGGCCTTTCCCCCAGGAGGGGATTTAATGTATGGATTCGATGTGTGGGACCTCGGCTCTCACATCTACTGCGAAAAACTACCTGGAAAAAGGACTCCCCATTTCTAATGCCATCTCTGGGAGAAGGTGAAGTCTGCACTTACCTTCGATCTGCTCTGCAGTGAATTCAATCTGTCAGGGGAAGAGAACAGAGCCGGGCATGAGGGTTGTGGTACTGCGGGGGGGTAACGAAGGGGCTCTCTCTTGTTTTGAACCTCTCCCTCCCCAGGCTCCGCAGTGGGCGAGGAGCCGTATCCGTGCCGTGCCCGGGAATGCTCCTGCCCTCGCTGCGGGGCTGAGATCCCTGCGGAGATTGCAGCCGGCAGCAGCGCAGCGAGGGCAGGGATTGGGCAGGCAGCGGGGATGCTCGGACCCAGTCAGGGCTATTTTGGGTGGAAAGGATGTTATTTCAAGGCTTGATCCCTAGTTCAAGTGATTAAACAGCCTCCATGCTGAGCCTGCTCTTAATAACTCTCCTGCCACAGCTCTGGCTTAGAAGCGTAACGATATCCTGGGGAATCACGGAAAAAGTGAGCTCCCGTTGTAGAGACCGGGATAAAAGATGCTCTCACGTGGAGGAGACAACGCAGGCGGCAAAATACTTTAGGATGGAGACAGTGAGTGGCAGAAAAGCTTTTTAATGCTGCCGGGGCCCCGATACGGCGTCTCAGCCGTGGGGAGCCGTGGGGTGTTCGACTCCGCAGCCGGAGCTCTGGGCTGCAGCGTCCGGGTGCGAGTGCGAAGCAGATTCCTTGGGTGAGTGCTCTGCAGGGCTGGGTGGGGGAAAGACGGAAACATTCCCCCCCCCAGTGAGGAGAGCATCACTCCCAGCCCGCTACATCAATGCAATCTGAAAATTTTCCCCTCCCAACCCTGGCTCTCAGCCTGGTTAATGCCGTTTGCGTGGCGCATTGCATCGCCCGTGCCTGGCAGATGACAGGCACGAAGGAAGCCGGTGGCGTCTTCATTCCTCACTCACCTTCACACTCTTGGGATCGAAGGTGGGCTCTCGGGGGGCCTCTGGGGCTGGAGCTGCTTTGGCTGCTTCCTTCTTCGGGTCAGGTTTCTTGAGCGGCATCGCGCTGGGTCTTTGCAAAGGTGCAGGGATGAGTCCTGCCGCCCAGCGAAGCAACGGAACGAAGGGATGAAAGGCAAAGTCTGCTCCTTCCCTTATATACGGAGCCCTGTCCTCACCCCGGAGGGGCAGGCCAGCTGCTGAAGCAACTGCTACTTACTATAAAAGGAAGAAAACTCAAACGAGAGGGGCCCCCA
>NW_009621902.1:7114-8268 GCF_000690535.1 Cariama cristata
GCTGCACGGGGGCCGCTTGCTAAAGGATCACTGAAAACCTAAACGCCAACGGCCCCGAGCGCCTGGCAAGAAAATAGCAACACGACGGCTGATAAACCTACTGCGATACCCACGGGAAAAGGGCGTCTGTTTTTAGGCAGGCCTGCAAGGGCGAACGCTGCAAAGCCCTTATTAAGACTGGGATTTATGAAGCTGTGCTTCAAAGGAGCTCAGTCCTCTCCGAGCAATCCCCCCCAGCCTCGTGCTCGGCGTCTGGTTTGTCCCAATCTCTCCCCAGGGCTGAACTTGTGCCGGGAGCAGGCGAGAAGCCATGCTCACCTCCGTCAGGACGGCTAACGAGGGTAAAGCAAACGATGGCTAAAGCCAGGCATTTAATTCACCAGCTCAGGATCTTTCACAGCCCTGCACCCCTTGTCCCATGCATCCCCAAAACCTGCAGGGCAGAGCGGGCGATGGGGTCTCCTTTCGGCTCCTCTCCAGGCACTGGGCAGGCTCCGGTGGGAGATGCTCCTGCTCCGGTGGGAGATGCTCCTGCTCTCACCCTCCTCTCCCAGCTGTCTGAAGACCCGCAGAAGAGGCAGAAGAAGTCATCGAGGTTCAGCATCCCAGAAAATGGGGCTCGAGGGTTACACCGAGACATCCTAAACCATCAAGTTCAATATAGCCAAATTGCAACAGAGCACGGGAGGAGGAAAACCCAACCCTAGTTTGCCCTGGGGGCCGGAGGGCTGGTATTTTGGTAACAGGAATAAATGGACAAACAATTATTTAGAACAGATGAGGGCATCTTCTCTGCTGTGGAGCTGCTGCAGAGCCTCGTTTCTCCAGCCAGCGCTTGCTTAAATCGGGGTGCAGGGGTGGAACAGGGTCCTCTGGGATGCTGTTAGTCCTGGTGCGAGAGCTACGAGGTCTTGGTGCTGGCTGGAGGCTGAGCCATTATATTTACATGTACAATCACACATTATATATATATACCTATTTAAGTTTTGTTTACACATAGAACTTGAAAATGCAGTTATATTTGTATTTTCAGGTGGTTGAGTCAGGCTGGTTCAGGTCATGTTGTATCGCAGCGGCTCATGCTTGGCATGACCAGGTGGGTCTAATCCTGCTGGGTCGGAGTTGCTGCAGGGTTAGGGGTGGTGGGAACAGGG
>NW_009621902.1:8417-11141 GCF_000690535.1 Cariama cristata
GGGGGGCAGCCACAAACTGCTGGGAAATGTGCTGTCTGCCGTCATCTCACGATTGCTAGCGTGGATTTGGGGAGCTGAGGGGGCTGGATGATGAGGCTGGGTGGGTGTCATTTGCAATGATTGCTTTCCAGATCTCTCTGTAATATAGCAAGTCATTTAGCAAAAATAGCCCCGATGTGTTTTGCTAACTGCAAACTCGGAGCCTGGGTCAGATTTTGCCTGCAGTGGGGAATCAAATTGTCCCCGAGCGTTGCTGCCTCCCCCTCAGCCAGCACCCATCCATACACGCCTCCATCCGATTCCGCAGTAACCTCACCGTCACTCCGTCCTCGCTCCCCAGCAGCTTCTGGGTCAGAATTCAGTACCCAGAAGAGCCTTCAAAAAACATTAATCCTGCAATTTAACTGTTTATCCCTTCTCTCGCCCTACGTGCCCATGCAGCATCCCGATGAGCAAGCGCGGGAGCTGCGGTGCCGCTCGGCAAAGCGATGCTGCCGGGCTGGTGTCAGCACCCACGCCGTGGTCCGGGGTGGTGGTTAAATTGTGCGGAGGAGACGGGCAGCTGCCAAAGATGCCCCTAATGCCTCTTTGATTTACAGCTGATTGCCGTGGCGGGGAAAGCAACCGAGAGGTTTGTTTTCTTGTCTGATTTAATCAGAGGGAGCAGCACCTCCCGAGCGCTGGCGTTTGGATTTGCTTGGCTCTCTCAGCCGGCTGGTACGCCTTCCCTCGCCCCAGGAGATGAGCAAAAGCCTGACCCTTCTCCAAGCAGCCATGGGGGCTCACGGTTGGGACCAGGATGAGCCATCCTGCCGGGAAAACCCTGCGGGAGGCTCCGGGGGCTCTGCTCTCTGCGGGATCTTGGCATTTAGGGAGGCAGCAATGGATTACATGGGCCAGGGGAGAGGTCCCGGGCTGGGAGCCCTGCAGTTCCCAGGGTTTGGCCCTGGGATTTTGAATTTCAACCTCACCCCACTAATGACGACCTGCTCGGGGAATGAGGAGTCCCCACTTTGTGCCCTCATTTTCCCAGCTCGGGCTGCTGGGGGGACCCAAGGGGTTTGAGCTGGCAGGGTGGTGGGAGCAAGCCGGGCATCTGGATGATTCCGTAAAGGAGGGGACAGCCCTGGGGCCTCCCCGAGGGGATGCAGGTGACAAGGGACGGCTCTGGGGGGGGAGATGTCAGGTGTGGTGGGACCAGCTCTGACCTGATGCCCAAGGACCCCCTGGCCCTGCCGGTTTGGCTCATCTCATGCCCAGGCTGCGTGAGATACCCGTCAGGGTGGAAACTCCCTGCTGCCAGGACTGTCCGTCTGCCCCCCTTGCTCCTGCTCCTGCTTCAGGCATCAGCCCCGCTCCGCAGAAAACTAAATGCAGTTGTGCAGCGAGGTCCTTTTGCAAAGCCAACGCACAAAGGCAGCGGGGTGCTTGTCCTGGTCGAGAGCGGGACTGATCCCAGCACATCTCCCCCAAACATGCCCCAACCCTGAGAGAAGGAAAAGAGTTAAACTGGCGTCTGCCTGAAAGACATCCCATCTCGGGAGCATCAGTACCGAGGTGATGTTCACATGATTGCACCCTCTGCCTCCCTACCTCCAGCCACGTCGCCGGGATTTTTCCTCACTGTCCTTGGGTTGCTTGGGACCAGTCTGGGGCTGGAGGGGACTGAGCAGCACGGGGGCAATGGGGGGATGCTCTGACAGCTGAAAAATGAGCCACCGGGCAGTGAGAGAAGTTTCTGAAAAGAGAAGAGGAATCTGCCTTGAATGAAGAGGATTTTAGCACCTAGGGCTAAGCCAATAAACCTCTGCCAGCCCCATCCGAACGGGAATTGTTTGCACACGCTCCAGGAGCTGCTTAAAGCAGGCGAGACGCGGAGACTGAATAGGAGCAGGCATGGTGGGGGGAGAAACCGCCCTGCCTGGTAAGCCTGCCAGCGGATCCCTATAGCACTGCGGGGCAGTGCTCGCTGGGACGGGGGACTCACCCCAGGGTGCTCCCCCCAGCCCTGAGCTCCCAGGGACGGGCTGTGCCCCCGTCATCACCTCGCCTCGACGGGGACGGCAGCCGGGAAAAGATGCTCTGTCCTGCCGAACACGCCAGCCCTCTCCATCACCCGCGGCCTGGGGCTGGCAGCGATTTGGGCTGCCCAGACAGCTCACGCCGGGCAAAGGCTTTGCTTTCTCCAGCTCACCGTTCCTGAGGTCCCCATCCGAGTGACACGGTGGGATCATGGAGGCATCCGTCCCCGTGGGAGGCATCACGGCCGCTCTTCTCTGCTGCTGCCTCCTGAGCTCTGCGTGGGCTCTGGTAAGTCTGCGTGGCCCCGTGGGCTCCTCCGGTCCCTCTCCTGGCTTTAAATATTGCTAATTGTGCAACCCGCTCCGGTCAGGGACTGCATGCCCCTAGACTGCACGGTCCCTGCTCCGCAGAGCTGCCGGGCAGGAGCTGGGCAGGAGGGCAAAGCCTCTCTGCTCCCACTGAAAGCTTTCCAGGAGCCATGGAGACACCAGGACATGATGGATCTTCCATTTCTTGGGCACATCCAGGGCAGAGTTCCCTGCCTCAGAGGCATCGGGGGAACAGAAAGAGCAGGGCGATTTACGGTCAGTGCAGGCGAGGCTGGAGGGATGGGGCGAGGGCAGAGCTGGGCACACCCGGCGCAGCCCCCAAAGCCGAGCTCCCACCCCACTGATGCATCCCCAGGACCCCCACTCCTGCCCT
>NW_009621902.1:11174-17021 GCF_000690535.1 Cariama cristata
CAGACAGCTGCTTTTAGGAAGAACGTGAATGGGAGTTCAGGGTCTCATCTCTGGGGCAGGATTTGGCCGTGCTCACCTGCGGGCAGCCTGGGAGGCAACGCAAACCCCCTGCATCCTGGCTCCTTTTCACTTCCAAAGCTGTTTCCTCATCCCAGTTCCAAACTCCTTCGAGTGTCTCAGCCCAAAAGACCTTTGCACGTGCGGTGCAACCGGGAGGGTGCAGACACCGCAGGCTGCACCCGTCTGCATCGCTGCTCCCGGTGCCGGGCACCGGCTTGTTGGCAGAGCCCCGGCAGGGCGCTTTAACCGAGGGCTGCCGCTCCTTTTCACTTCCAAAGCTGTTTCCTCATCCCAGTTCCAAACTCCTTCGAGTGTCTCAGCCCAAAAGACCTTTGCACGTGCGGTGCAACCGGGAGGGTGCAGACACCGCAGGCTGCACCCGTCTGCATCGCTGCTCCCGGTGCCGGGCACCGGCTTGTTGGCAGAGCCCCGGCAGGGCGCTTTAACCGAGGGCTGCCAGACCCGGCTCGGAAGGGCTCAGCGTGGGCAACGGGGACGTCCAGAGCCGCTGGTGGGGTGGGTGAGAGGGAGCCGGGGCAGAAGCCCGACGTACCGCTGATTCCTAGCACAGAAACGTGAACCGACATGCATTTCTCAAGGGACCACGGACAGGGTTGTCCATGGTCAGCCTCAGCCTCGCAAGAGGGAATAAACGAGAGCAGGAAGGTGGGCAGCGCTTTGATTTTCCCCGTGTTGTTCAAATCTACCCAAATTCACACAAACCTGACTCGCCTGGGGTGGGTTGGGACAGCCCGGCCGTGCCATGCCTGCTCCCTTAGCTTTGCCTACCAGCACATCCATTTTCCATGTGCATTCCCGTCTTCCCTGCCCGTCTCTTGCACCGGCTTTGACTCTCATTTCTTGCCCCAAGGATGGTCCTGCTCGATGCTACGAGTCGGCGGGCGAGACCACCACGCCACGGGGTTCAGCCAAGCGGTTTCCATGTCAGGAGATGATGTTCCCGTAACAGCTCTTGAGCCCCTTGTGATTTTGGACTCGGTGTTAATTAGCTGGGTGGATTCAGGGGTTGGTGGCAACGGGGCGTTTTGTGGCAGCAGAAGCGATGTGGGTCCTGCCCTGAGTTGGGAAGCCTTTGTGGGTGTCTCATCAGCCGCCTTCGGGGTGCTGCTGGGACAGAGCAGCTTCGCTCCCAGCTCCTGGATCCCAAATCTCATGGCACCGCGCAGGTGGTGGCAGCTCTCTGGGGACATGGAGACCGCCAGGGTGGGTTGAGGTCTCCCAGGGAGGATTAATCTCTAAATTGTGAGCACGACAAAGAGACCTGAGCGGAGCTGCCGTCCAACACTGCTGGCCTGAGCCCAGCCGCACGGAGGTGGATGGCTCGTCACTTCGGTTTTGTTTCGGCAGGTCGACCCCGATGATGTCCTCACCAAAGAAGAGCAGATCTATCTCCTGGTGGAAGCTAAGGAGAAATGTCAGAGAGACATAAAAGCCCAACTGGAGAAGATCAAAGGTAGCATCCCTCCCTGTGCATGGGTCAGTCACCCCCACTGGAGCTGGCTACATCATGGGAAACGCTCTCCCTTCCAGTGGGAGCGGGATGGGGCCAGGGACATGTGGCTCCTGAGGGTTTGCGGAGCTCCTGGCACCCCGGCTGCTCTGGGTGCAATTAGGTGCTAATCAAATCATCACCCTGATTAGCGCCGTTTTCTAGACTGTCCCATACAAACTGCAAACGAGAGCTGTGGAGGGGCCTTGGCCCCCCCTGGAAGCGGTGGGATGTGATGGGACGTGTCCCCCCCTTGCTGCTCCCCCTGCTCTGCAGCCCAGGGGCGATCGCGTGGCAGCGCGTTTTCCTCGCCCCCGCTCCAGCGCACGCGTGGGGAAGCCGGAGGTATGCCGTGGCCCTGTTTGGAGATGTGAGATGTGTCTTTGCTCTTTGGCCAGACACCAGCTGCCCACCAGAGTGGGATGGGATTATCTGCTGGCCAAAGGGCTCCCCGAGCCAGGAGGTGTCGGTGCCCTGCCCCGACTACATCTACGACTTCAACCATAAAGGTAAGTGCCTGTGCCTGGGCAGGGAGCGGCGTCACCGCGGTGGAAACCCTCCACTGAGCGGTCTGGGCTTCCCGCGGGTCCTTCTGCTGTCACAGCACCCGTCGCCGTTCCCAGGTCATGCCTACAGGTACTGCAGTGCCTATGGGACCTGGGCCATGGCTCTCAGCATCAACAAGACCTGGGCCAATTACACCGAATGCGCTTTGCTCTTCTCCTCCGAGAGCCGGAGCCGTGAGAAGGTGACCTGGCTTGTCGAAGGTGCTGGGAAAAGGGCTCGGGATGGGGGACCAGGGAAGCGTGCGGCAAAGGCCAGGGAATTGCTGGGAGCAGGAGGCTCTTCCCCCTCCGCTCCCCAAACAAGCCCTGCTCCCCCCACGCTCTGGGGGGGACCTGGGCTGCAGAGGGGTCGTGGAGCTCAGCCCTTCTCTTCCAGGAGGTGTTTGACCGCCTGCACCTGATGTACACCGTCGGTTACTCCATCTCCCTGGCCTCCCTCATCATCGCTGTCTGCAGGGAATTGCTGGGAGCAGGAGGCTCTTCCCCCTCCGCTCCCCAAACAAGCCCTGCTCCCCCCACGCTCTGGGGGGGACCTGGGCTGCAGAGGGGTCGTGGAGCTCAGCCCTTCTCTTCCAGGAGGTGTTTGACCGCCTGCACCTGATGTACACCGTCGGTTACTCCATCTCCCTGGCCTCCCTCATCATCGCTGTCTGCATCCTCTCGTACTTCAAGTAAGGAGAAGGGGAGCAGCCCCTAAGGGAATGGGAACCGGCCCCAGCCCCCAGCACAAACATCAGACAATTTCCCAAAGCCCAAAACACCCCCAGTATGACCAGCTCCCCATCCTCTCCACCCTGCTCTTGAAGGCATTGACACCCCGCTTGCCCCCAGATCCAGCCTCTGTGCCCATGGTGGGAGGGGGCTGACACCTCGGAGCTCACCTTCTCTGGGACCCCCCCTTACCTGAGCCCACGTGTGGGGAGCTCGTTGGGCAGCCGGGGCTGGGCTCGTGTCGCGCCCCTTCTCTGTAGGCGCCTGCACTGCACACGCAACTACATCCACGTCCACCTCTTCACCTCCTTCATCTGCCGGGCGGTGAGCATCTTTGTGAAGGACGTGGTGCTCTACTCGGGCACGCTGGGCAGCGAGACGGAGAAGATGCGGGAGGACGACTTCAAGGCAGAAATGGGTCCCTCGCCGGGACAACGGAGCCAGCTGGCAAGTGGCACGCTGACAGCGGCGGCAGGATGGGGGGAAAAGGGGGTTTAGGAGCCCCTGGTGTGAGGGGATGCGCTTGGGACCCTCCCCGATCGGGGCTGTGCTGCTCAGGGGTGATGCAGTTGGGGAGGGATGAAGGGCCACCAGCTCTGCCCAGCTTCTCCTTGTCCTGGTGTCTCAGAGCCGCAGAGGACATCGGGCTCGCAGCCTGTCTGAGCTGAGAGTGCCCTGCGGTGGGAAATACCTCTCCTGCGGGAATGACCTAGAGCACCTGCTCTACGTCTGATGCTGGAATACGCCAGAGGAGATGTAGCTCCCTGCAAGATGAGGAATGTGGGCCACGCACGAGGCACAGCCTGGGTTTTCCTGGCCAGAGAGCAAAAGCCACCAGGTTTTGCTTTTAGGGGAGAGCCTGATATGGGCACCTCTCTGACTGCGTGTCCACAGGTTGGCTGCAAGGTGGTGGTGACTCTCTTCCTCTACTTTCTGGCCACCAACCACTACTGGATCCTGGTGGAAGGTCTCTACCTGCACAGCCTGATCTTCATGGCCTTCCTCTCCAACAAGGACTACCTGTGGGTCCTCGTCATCATCGGCTGGGGTAAGCATGGACCCCAACCCAATGCTGTGGCTGCTGAGACCAGCTGGGAGCTGTGGCATCAGCCATGGCTGAGTGGCACTGAGTGCCCAGGTAAGGGCAGCGGGGTGCAGAGCAGCCGCCAGGAGCTGGTTCGATTTGCAAATGTGATGTTTCATCCATGCTCCTCACTGTGGTTCTTGCCCCTCCAGGTCTCCCCGCTGTGTTTGTGTCCGTCTGGGCCAGCGTCAGGGCCTCCCTGGCAGATACGCAGTACGTAGGTCCTTTGGGGAGGGAAAGACCGGCGGCGAATGCTCGCGAAATATCTGTGGGCACCAGAACTTTTGAAAATGCAAATTTTCCAGAAAGAACAAGAGGAGTGAACACGCACACAAGGCTTGTTCAGCAAATTGTCAGTAATCCAAACCAATAGCGGTTTTGTTCTGCATTTGGGAGGAAGATGGATGCAAGTTTACACTGTAAATCGATCAGCATTCATCTTTGCACTGTTTACTAAGGGGCACGTTCTAAAGTTAAGCGTTTGAAAAGGAGAAAGGCCACCAAACGTACACCAGGAGCTTTAGATGAGTTGGCCAAGGAGCCCTCAGGAACGTTAATGCGAATTTCAAACTGATTTGCAACACCGCGGTGGTTATGAATGCTTGTAGCACGGCTGCTGTTGGGTGAAGATTTACACAAACTTCACAAAGACAGTGAAGGGCGGGAGGACGGGGCTGGTGGTCGGGGGGGACAGGGAGCCGCCACTCAGCAATTGTCCTTACCAGTGATTTCAGGTTTCTCCAAGGTGTTTCCTTACCGGTCTCTTCAGGTGCTGGGACCTCAGCGCAGGGAACATGAAGTGGATTTATCAGGTCCCCATCTTGGCTGCTGTGGTGGTGAGAATCCCGTGGCTGAATCTCCCAATTCCTTTTGGGAAAAGGGCATCAATTGAGACCTGGAGCCGTTCACTTGTGGTCACAGGGGTTGTGTTCCCCAGCCACCCCGGCTCCCAGGGAGGACCCATGTGATGCAGAGGGATCCGGGAGCACCGGTCCCTCCCCGCTCTGACCACAGCATCACCCCCATGTCCCTGCCTGCAGCTCACCCCAAACTGCCTGTCCTCGTCTCGGGGGGCTGCTCGGGAAGACCCAAGGTCACTGTGGGCAACAAAACCACAGCGGGTGTCTGTCGGCAGGTGAACTTCTTCCTCTTCCTCAACATCGTCCGGGTGCTGGCCTCCAAGCTCTGGGAGACAAACACGGGGAAGCTGGACCCCCGGCAGCAGTACAGGCAAGTGCCGGCAGCAGCAAACCGTGCCCTGGCCCTGGCCTGGCTCATTTTCCTCCTGTTTAGCTGAGACGGCTCCCCAGGGGGTTGTGAACGAAGAGCAGAGGCGTAGGAAAGACTGCAGGAGCGAGGGAGGGTGGCAGGACCATGGCAGCCAGCGCTTCTGGCAGCTCGGTTTGATTGGCACAGCAGGCTCAGGGGTTCCAGCTCTGCCCGCTCCCTGCTCCGAGCTGGAGACCGTGCAGTAGCTCCGCACAAACCAGAAGCTGAAGCGATTGCCCTCTTCGCTGGGACGCTTACCAACGTCTGCAAGGGGAAAAACCTGGCTAACGGCTCAGAGCTTTTCTCCTCTCAGGAAGCTGCTGAAGTCCACGCTGGTGCTGATGCCGCTTTTCGGAGTCCATTACGTGGTGTTCATGGCCATGCCCTACACCGAAGTCTCCGGGGTCCTGTGGCAGATCCAGATGCATTACGAGATGCTCTTTAACTCCTCTCAGGTACGTCAACACGGGGCTGCCTGCCTGCTCCGAACACCGAGCGAGGCTCGTCCGGGGAGGGGAGAGCCACATGCACAACATCCCGGCTCAGGACTCAAAACTCCACCTCTGTCTCTTTTGGCAGGGTTTCTTTGTGGCTTTTATCTACTGCTTTTGCAACGGGGAGGTAAGTTAGAAGTGCGAGCGGCTGAG
>NW_009621902.1:17047-17304 GCF_000690535.1 Cariama cristata
CAGCCCCTTTAGGGTTGGGGAAGTTAACCTGCAACCCCCAGGCTGGGATAACCAGAGCAAAAAAAACTCGGATCCATCCCTCTCAGTAAGATTTGGAAGGGGCGAAAAAAAAAAATAAAATCACTAGGAGTGAAAACCACAAGGAAGGGAAGGGATGCCTGTTTTGCTGTCTCTGGGCACCAGCAGCCATCTCTCATCGCTCCCTCAGGTGCAGGCGGAGATAAAAAAAGCCCATTTTCGGAGAAGACTGGCGCTGG
>NW_009621902.1:17332-18525 GCF_000690535.1 Cariama cristata
CCAGCGCGCGGGGGGGCTGCGTCTACGGCGGGCTGGCCGCCCACGCCACCACGACCTTCAGCACGAGCCTCGCCGGGCGAGGGGCAGGGAGCACACAGCAGCGAGGGCTCCTGCTCCCTGCCCGTCCCAGCCTGCCGGGCTACGTCCCCGGCTCCTTTGGCTCGGATAACTTTTTGCCCTGTCCGACCCAGGAGATGAGCCAGAAAGCCTGTGGGGAAAACATAGTGGACTTAACTGACCTGAATCAGCGTCACCCCAACCTAAACAAAGAGCTGGAGACGATGCTCTGAAGCGAAGGGTGTATTTTCCCCATCTGGACATCCAGCTGTGCCTGGAAAGATGCTGGTCCTCACGCTTTGGGCTCCTTTTATGCTTGCAGAGAGCCGGGGTAGGGGACAGCAGCTGGAACACCCCAGTTCCCTTTCCCACCCAGCCAGCGTGCAAAGGGACCGTGTGCTCTCACTCCTTTTACCTACCTGGCCTAAAACCGAGCAGCCCGTTCACAACCTCATCTCCTTCCACGTACAAGCGATCGATGTAAGTGATGTTTGTGCATGCAAAACCTTGAATCATCACCAGGAAACAATCCTCCGTGCTCAATCTTACCTCAACAGTCTGGAAGGCGACTTCAGCTCCAGCGTGTATAAAGCCGATTCAACGAGCCCATAGTCCTGAACTCCGACTCCCTCTATTTAGCACCAATTCCTGCGTCGTACAGCCCGGGGCTGGCAGGGTGCAGAGTGCCCGCAGAGCTGTTCTGCCCCTCACCCTGCCCTTCCTTGCATCCTTGTGCAGCTCACAGATAACGGTGAAGCCCGGCACGCAACGCTCGGCCACAAACGGGGAGCGTGGGGCACTGGGGTGGGACGGGTTCAGGGCGGCAGGCCGAGCTGTACGGCACACGAAGGGCGCAGCAAAATGCCTGGGTCCCCCACGCTTTACAGCGCGGTTGTTCGTAAATGCACAGGCTGCTGCATGCAAGAGTCTTGGCCTTGTCAACTTTTTTGCAGGCTAAAAAGCGAATAAAGAGAGAGTCTGTACGGCCTGTTTCCATCCTTGAACTCCCTTACGGACTCAACGGCGTTACGCACGGCAAGGGGTTGCTGGAGGGCAGGAGAGGATGGAAAGGGCTGGAAACGCAGCCACGCTCACGGCCGGGCAGCTCTGGCCTCGCTCGGCGCCGTCGGGGGCAA
>NW_009621902.1:18556-21968 GCF_000690535.1 Cariama cristata
CTCGCTGTCGGGGACAAAGTAGCCCCAACTTCCCCCTGCCCCCTCTGCTACAGGTCCGCTGCCTGGGACAGCTCATCACCCTGACGGGAAAAGACATTCCCGAGGAGCCTGCAGTGCCCAGCACAGACAATTCAGCCAGACCACAGGGGAGGGGAGAACTGCTACTTCGCTGGGAGAGGGAATACATATGCCAGTTAAAATTAAACAGTGTGTTGGCGCTAGCATGGAGAATTTTTTTTTTCCTACCTGCTCTAATGAGACACAATTCCTCAAGGCAGGAATTTAATGATAAAGAGAGTGACAGCAAACATGTAAATAATTCTGTGCATTCCCAGATCTTCCAGGGAAAAGCTAAGATACAAAGGGTGTCACAAGGATGAGAAGGCACTGGAGGGACAGGCGACATGTCAGGGAGGGGCCGGGCTCCAGGATTTGCGTTCTTTAAACAGTGCAGAGTCAGGCCCATCCACACCACCTCCCACCCAAGAAAGCAAGCGCCGTACGATGTGGAAGAGGCACGGGTGGGTGGTATCAGGGTTTGCTCCGCTCTGGGGGACGAGAGGCAGAGGGGGTGACTGATGAGCAGGCTCAGAGGCAGGAGCAGAACGCGAGGATTGCACTTTACAAACAAACCTGAGCTTCCTGTAATTGATTTGCTCAGCTGTGAGCTGTGCTCTGGTCTCTTCGGGAGAAAAGAGCACAGCCTGCCACTGCAAGGAGAGAAATTCTCTTTCGGGGTAGCCGGCACGCTGCTCACACTGCTGCCTTGTTCTGCGGAGATGGAATCAACCCTCTTAGGTATCTAACAGGGACCTGTGAACCGACGTTTATAGCTCTCTGTCAGGGATCAATATTTATTCATCCTTGTCTCAAGAGGCTCCTGGTAGCTGAGAGAGGGGTGAGGAATTTCAATAATCCTATCGAATGGCAGAGGGATGTGTTAAAAAGAAAGGGGGAAACCCAAGCATATGCCACATGCAGGGCCAGTTCCCAGCAGCAGGGAGCTGAGATCCAGGGAGGGAGGGAGCAGATGGCAGCTTTAGACTATGGAGATTTTTTTTTTTTTTTCCCTGAAGCTCAAATCTTTAATTGTGCAAAGCGATAAACCTTAAGTGTGATAAGGGGAGTGCAACAGCTTCTAAACCCCTGCCACATCTGCACTAGATCATACCTGTCTTAATGCTAAATATGCAGAGGTCAAACCAGTGCAATGAGGTTTCTGCCTAGCCCATGATGAGAGAATTCAAGTGGCAGCTATTTTTAAAAAACCCCAACAGGTTAGAGCTAGTTAGTGAGAGGGCCCAAATAACCACGTTGGTGTCTTAACTGAAACCAGTACACGTCCAAGTCAGATCACAAGACCGTTGCCGAGTTCTCTTTCCAGGTCAACCAATAACCCCACGAAAGGCTGGGATGAGCACCATGCCCGGGGCTTGTATCCTTCCCACTTGTAAAACAGTGAAAAATCTATTCCCCGGGAGGCTTTGAATCTAAACCAGGGTTTGCAAAACAGCCTGGGCTGAAAGATATTGAGAAAAAACACAGGAAGTCTTTCATCGACTACAATCCACAACTTCTGGTGAAAGAAAGGGATGCAGTCAAATTTCTAGTCAGCCAAATCTCCATCCAAATGCCAGAACAGCCAAAGGAAGAAGTGGAGAATAAAAAGCACAAGCTAGATATTTTTGTCCCAGTAATAAAACATTTACTAGAGCAAGCAGAAAGTAAATGCACAGCTGATAAAGAAAACATCACAATGTCACAAAAACCTGACAGTTTCTGATACTTCTTTCAGTAGAAACAAGACAGAGGTGGGTGCTGCTGACATGTTTCAACAAAAGAGTTCTTCCTTACCTTTATGGCGCCAAAAAAAAAAAGTTAAAAAACAAATAATACACACAATGAGTTAAAAACGGTCAAGCAAGATTTTACAGTTTTAACTACATGTGTCCAATACGGGGCGATCTTTGAGCTGTTCCACTTCATCAATCGCTTTTCCGGTTCTCCCTAAAGGCTTCTGAGCAGCAGATCCCTGAATTTCTGAATGAAGCCTCTTCATTTAGCTACGCTTCATGGGGGGCACCAGCCTTTGATTGTTGTGGTGTCTCTACCTTTTTTTCCCCTTTTTTGTTTTTAATTTTAAGCAAGCACTCAACCCTCTCATAACAGAGGGTGCATAGGCACAGCAGAGAGAAGTTTGCTATGCAGGCTTTCACCAAAATGAAGGTTATTAGGGAAGAAGAGGTTCTTTAAAAGAAAAAAATACCTGGGCAATGGGATTGGTGTACTGACCACAAACAAGCCAGGGAGTCCACCGTACACTAGATGTGAATTTGTGGTTAGCTGGGCTGGAGAAGGATCCCTTGAACAGCTTCATGGAAAAAAAAAAAGAAAAAAAAAAAAAAAAAAAAAAAAAGAAAAAAAAAAAAAAAAAAAAGGAAAAAACCCCCAACTTGCTTCATCCTGCCTTCAGCAACACAAATGGATACATTCTTAGTTGATGGAGAGAGATGTAAGGGGCAACCTGGAGGCCAAATTATTTGGGGATAAGAGAATATGTGAAAAGAAGAGGTTGGGGAAGAACTCACCATACTGAACAAACTGCTGAAAGATTAATGTTTAACAGGTGGGTCCTGAGCATCTCTAGATGGACTGGTTTTTTTAATGTGAACGTTGGTTAAGAAAAGACTACTTTAACCTTCTATGGACAACAGTTTCTTAATGTTCCAGGGACGTGAAACAGCTTCTTTCTTGTCAAGAAGATCTGTTTAAATCCAGCAGAGAGTCACTTGAGCGCTGAATGTTTAAAAGCAGAACCCAGGGAGCTTTATCAAAATGGTTTCTCTTTGACTAAGTATTGTGTGTACACATCATTAGAGCAAATCCGTCCACAGATGTACCGGCCTAGACTTGCATGGGGAGTTTTCATGGTTTCCTTCTCCTCCCTCAGCTGCTCAACAACCAGTTACCAAAAAATCCCAAGAAATCCTCTGGAAAAAGACAACACTACCTGCAGAGATTCCAGGCTGTGAAACACCAGCTTTTAACTGTCCCACCGGCTCTTCTTACGTTTTGGGGGCTCTGGGACAGCAAAACCATCTGTCTTGTTTTCTCGGCTGCTGGCATCCTTCCTGTTCTCGCCATTCCTGTTCTCGTTGTTCCTACCTTCGTTGCTATTCCTGCTATCACCATTATTGCGATTGCTACCGCTCACCTCAGCGAAGTGCCGGCTCTCACTGTGGCGATGGTTGTCGCCGTGTCGGCCCTCTCCGTGGCGGTAAGCGTCATTGTGGCGACTACCTCCTTCTCCGTGGCGTTGCACATCATTGTAGCGACCGCCACCCTCTCCACGGCGCGGGACCTCATTGTGGCGGCTGTTCCGGCTGTCGTTGTATCGTTCTCTGACAATGCC
>NW_009621902.1:22022-34650 GCF_000690535.1 Cariama cristata
ACGCCGGTTGCGCCTCCTGCCGCTGATGCCTTCTCGACTGTTGGTGCTGGCATTGGTGTTGTTGAAGCCCTGTACTCCGACACTTGGAAAGGTGGGAACGCTACTCAAATTCCCCGTGCTGGTGAAACCTGGAATACCCTTCGCTGCTGCGGCAGCTGCAATTGGGCTGTCAGGATTTGCAGCATTTTGCTGTGCTGAACTCGTTGGTACTGAGTTCAAGCTCCCAGCGCTGGTCCAGCCACTAGCACCAGCAGCGGAGCTACCAGTCTTTTGATTGTTTAAGCTTGCAGCAACAAAGTGGCTCTTATACTGGGACTGCCGGAAAGAGAGAAAGAAAAAAAGAGAGCATGTTTGCCTCTACACCACACCACAAAATACACAGTCATCATGCATACACAAGCCTGTCTTCAGTTCTAGGGAGCCCCCAGGAAAAAAGAGTTCCTATAAAAAAAAAAAAATCAATCTTGAAGTGATTGCATTCCTTCTGTGCTTATGAACACAGAATTAGTAACGGACATCTGCTACCAGACCACAGAAACAAGGGAACTCCTACATTGTGGGGTTAAATTTTACACTGAAGAGAAAGTGTTTCTCTTGTTCCCTGTTTCTTTTGATTGCAATTACACTATTGCTGCTAAGCAACCTAAACAGGATCAAGCCTAGGAGCAGAATCCAGAAGGGAAAGAGAGCAAAGAGGTAGCAGAAAACAAAGTAAGTTTGGCAAATTAACTTTGTGCACATATGTTTAGTCCAGCTTGCATACTAATTCTACCACTTTGGACTGTAATGCTGAGTAAGTGCTCCAAGTGGATGATGAGACATGGCCACAACTACCAAACTCAACTGCCCTGAAATCAACTGGGTTTCTGCACTTTCAGGGGAGAAAAAGCCCCCAATTGTCTTGAATCATCAGTAGTAAAATTTTTTCCATGTTATCCCTTTTCCTCTTGAGTTAGAGCTTGGAGTACAAGTGATCGAACCAACCTGAAAAGCTGCTTTCATTGCCGTAAGTCTGTCTCCCATTGCCCCAGTGGATGGCTTGTACGCTTCATAGTTACTCATCACACTGTTGTTGTTTCCACGGTCCTATGCAAAAAGACAAAGGACAACTGGAGAGATTTATCCAACACAGACACTTTCAATTCAACCATTCTCTGAATTTATCTTGACCCTGCACTCAGGAAATGTATCCACTAAGGATGACAAACTTCTGGAGAGCGCTGAGCAGCACAACAGTTTGCCCCATGACCTTGAGGACAACACAAAAGTAAAGATGCAGTAATTCTTAGTGACTCACTACTCAACAATATAACCACATTTCCCAGCTCTTTACAGCACAAACAAAAGCAAAATGCAATCAAACGGAGATTTTCACAGAGGTCATAGCCAAGATAAACTGCGAACAAGGCTTCAGTTGTGACTTTTGGAAAGATGCTGAACACGATGTGCTTTCAACATGTCTACAGTTAAATTCTGTCCCCATGCACACTGGCAAGGAGCTGATTTCCTAGCATGGACATACCTTAGTATGCCTTGCCAATGCTGCAAGATTTTTTGCTGCCAAGAATCAGCCTAGAAATGGCTTTTCAAGTAATTTGTTAGCATTTATTTTGCATTGACAGTCTATTTTGGGAAGAATCTCCAAACCTTCTGGATCACTCTGGCCCTAAAGAAGGCAGCTCTTGACAACAGGATAACAGCACAGGACAGTTTCACTTGAGATATTTCTGATACTAACTCTGAAAGATTCTGAGCTATGAAAACCTTTGAAAGCAGAGGCTATACTCCAGTACTAAGAAGATTTTTTAAATTAAAGAGTAGTCCATACTAAGTTTAAAAGATCCAAGAATCTGTAAACAACTTTTTCAGCATCTCTACTTACAGAATTTTCTGATCCCAGACCAGGACGTTCACGGTATCCTAAGCCACCACCACCAATATTCAGCTTCTTGCCTTTTCCTCCTTTGAAACGTGATTTCCGGAACCACGGATTCTGTACAAAAGAAGGACAAATGCTTCTCAACACAGGGAATAAGAAGCTTCATAAATGCATGTAATGAGGATCAGAAAAGAAGGATTTTGAGCATTTCAAAAGAAAAATGTAAATACATTGTTTCCCATCAACAACACAGCTGTTGCCAAGGGATGGGATGTGACAGATTACAGCACTTTGAAGCTAAGCTGTAGACAGTTCTGTCATGTGGGTCTGAGGCTTTTTGTTACAATTGTTTTTTATGAAAACTGGGTTTATGTCCTGAACTTTCACCCATGTTCAAGTTTTGGGGGTTTGCATTCTAACAGGAATAAATAACCCAGGAATAAATGCAATTTCTAATGCCATTCACTTGGGAGCTCTGCACTTGCTCATACTTGGGTTTTATTGATTCAGTCCACTGCCCGGCTAAGGAGAAATGAGGTTCCGTCAGGAAAACTTCCTGCAACAAGCAGTGGCCAGGAAACAGCAGTCCAATCAGACCTCCTGTTACCAGTTTTTTTAAATAATGGTTGGCTGCACCTCTTTTTATGCCCTATAGCTTCTTCAAATCTAAGCAGCCATTAAGCCAAGCCATCCAGCTTCTATACTGTCCTCTCAAAGGCAGCCTGTGGAGCTCTGCCTCACAAATTCTGTCCCTTCTGAAAATGCTGCCTCTGTATCTCAGAAAAAATATTCACTTCTAACAGCTAGCGTCCAATCTGCTTGGCAATGATGCCACAAGCATTCTAATCCATTTCTGAATTTGGGAATTACCAAAAAACCTTTGCTCTCTTGCAGATACAAGGGCAGCAAAAGACAAGAACTTAAAGAACTGATGAGTACAGCGGCGCAAGCACAATTGCTTCAGCTATCTGTCATACCTATATATAGCAAGCCTGCCAGACAGCACTGCCAAGCAGGTATAATGATCAAGCAACAACTGTTCCATAGAGTGAACGTCCCTGTAATTATTTTCTAGTTTATCTTTCAACTAAGCTGCATTTCCCAGGTGCCTGCCATAAAAGCATATTGAAAATCTGACTGTAGTGAGATACCAGAGCTGGAGTGCCCTGCTGGCATCAGCCATGTTATAGCTCCTAATTACCTAGGCAGTGCCTGACCCCAAAATAGATTACACGCTGTGTTCCAAAATCTTCGTGTCTTCATGGATTCTTTCAAAGGCCATTAAAAACACTAGAAACTCTCCTTAAAAACAGTATAGATCGCCAAAAGGTCACTGCTAACACAGGACGGAGCCAGAAACAAGTCCCTGAGCTCCTAATTTTGTGCTAACCATGGAAGGAACCTTCCTCTACTCAAGGAGTTTTGCTTGTTCATACCTGCATTGCTAGATCCAACAGCTCTTTGGAAACATGTTGATTAGCGCCTTCCAGATTTCTGACAAGGTCGCCAGCGAAGTTACTGTCTTTGGGAGTCAACAGAGTGTAGGCAACTCCCTTCTCGCCTGCTCTGCCAGTACGACCAATTCTATGGGTGTGCGTATCTATGTCCCGAGCCACATCATAATTGATGACAGTCTTAATGGAAGGAATATCTAACCCACGAGCTGTAATAAAGAGCAACATAGCGGTAAGCGTGATTATTCCAAATTAACTCAGAGTAATCGCATTCATACCAGCATATCGCTTCATCCTGCTCCAGCATACGAAAGGAATTTCCACAGGAACACATCCCAGTTAAGACACCTGTCACAGGCTAAAACTCTTAAGTGTAGCAATATCTTTTCTAACAGTAGTGTAAGTTACACTGATCCCCAAGTTCACACGACTGGGGATGGAAGAGATCTCTTCAAATGACTGTTTTTCCAAGGAAGAGAGAGGGCTTTATTAGAGAACACTGAAATTCACTCTTTGTTCAGCTAAACATCTGGGTACAAAAGCTGTTCTAGAGAAGGCTTGAAGTGTGTCCATCTCCTCTTCATTTAAGCATGCATAATGTGCCAGCTGATTAACAAACAGCAACTCCTTCCTTAACAAACAGCTTATTTTATTTCTGTGTATTAAAAAATACCTGTCAGACTGTAATTTAAACATCATTAGAAGACTTTAAAAACAAAACTCCTTGCCAACACTGTGTACTTCTGAAAAACATCTGGAACACAGTGGCCAGCAGGCATAGTAGCCAACCTTAGCCAACCTTGTTGCCTTCCACTGAAATGTGCGAGCCTTTCTGCTAATATCCACAACTTGTATGAGCTGCTGTTTCTTAGAACATCACATACCTGCCACATCAGTAGCTACCAGTATCGGGATACCCTTTTTCTTAAATTCTGAAATGACTTTATTCCTCTCACTCTGGTCCATGTCACCATGAAGCAGCCCCAGATTATGATCCTCCTGCTTGAGGTTATTGGCTAGCTCTTCTGCATTTGCCTTCTTGGTGACAAACAGGAGAACGCTCCCAGAAGATGTGAACTCCACGAGGCGTCGAGTCAGCCAGTTCCATTTGCTAGGGCCAGAGGGGAATATCTCCACAATTTGAGTAACATCTTCATTTGCCTAAGGGGAGAAATAAGACAAGCAATAATGCAGGATGGAAAGGACAGTATGGCAAACAAAACACAGATGGCAGAATAAAATGAGGAATTTAAACTAGGTGTGAGAATAAAAAGTGGAGAAGCAGGGGACCAAAATTCTCCTTTAAAAGAGGTTTCAGCTCTTGTCTAACTGCTGACCACTTCATTTTCACAGAGCAGAAAAGGAGGGGTTAAATGAGCTACTCTTTGCTAAACCTGAGAGAGGCAAAGCGCAGCCTTTGACACGATGCAGTTTAGCACCCTACTGATCTAAAGATGGGTACTTGTAATTTAGATGCTCTTGTGACAGATGCTATTAACATCTAAAATAGACTGTGCAAGAGCAGGGTCTGAGATGGAGAGGATGCTCATCAGTGAAAGTTATTCATATGGCGATCAGAGAAAGTACTCCTGTGAGCTGTGGCTTGTCCTCGGAGTCAGGAAGAGGGGAGGTATAAGCAGACTCCCTCTACACTCCATATTGCAAGTAATAAAAGTGCAGTGGAGCTCACAGCACTATCTGAAAGTTTCTCTGAAAGATTTAATTTTTACACATTTAAATATTAACTATTTCAAGGATGATGCTCTCATAATAGAGTAATAATTTAGATCAAAGAATAGAAACCCTGTGATTGAGCTACGAAAGCTGCTTCTTTTTTTAAGCAAAATCTAGGAAAAAACAATTTCCCAGAAAGAAGGGGCTTCAGGTAGCCAGTAATTTTTTTGTTATAAAGGGACACCTCATATTCCTGATTGAAAAAAATAAAAAATGCAGAGAACTGGTTAAAAGAAGAATGTTCTGAAGGCATCTTGTGAAATTTCTCAATAGTCTTCACATACTACAAGCAAAGTTTCTTCACAGCAAGTATACATCTGCCCACTTTATCAACTTATTACCAAATCTCTAGTCTGCTAATAGTTCAGCTGCTACTGTCAAGCAAGTACAGAATCAACATTCCTACGTAAACCAGCTGAAAGACATTACAGTCTAAGTTTCAAATCCTTCATTGCTAAAGCTGTAATTGCTTTATTTAAACTTTTGAGATAAAACAAAAGGATATACCCATTGATTCTGCCTAATAAAAAACCAAACCAAACCAATCACTGCATTAATGTTGTTTCCCTCCTTGATGAAATCTCCCATACCTACAAGAATATTTATTGGCAGAAAGGTCGGTCAATAAAATTTAAAAAAACCACAGAACTTTACTATTTTTTTGTTAAGCACAAAGTATTTACTCTTACATATAAATGATGACTACTGAAGTTTCACTTAAATTTCAGACCACAGAAACAGAACAGTTCATTTCTCTGATTGTCTCAAAAGTATCGTGGAATTACCTCTCCAATGTCTCCCTGCACAACTCGAATTGGGTCGATCAGAATATCTCGGGCCAATTTCTCAATCTTCTTACGGAAAGTGGCACTGAACAAGAGGGCTAAAAGAAAAACAGTATTTGAAGTCCTTGAAAAATAAACTTTCTTTCAGAACTGTGAAAACACTGCACAGAATGTGAATGAGGACCTCTATGACTGTACTAGATGTCAATGATCTGAAGCTACAGTCTGTTTTACCAGATCTAATGAAAATTATCAATTACACCATTAGAATACCTCAAAGTGGAAGCACATTTCATGGCATCTGAAATAAGAAGTTGATAATATGTGGCACTGCTGTGAACCTTCTTTCATGGCAGCTTAGAACATAGGATCTTAAAGCATATGAACGTTAATTTGGCTAATCATATTTTCTCTGAGTAAAGTCTGTAGAGGCATTACAGACCGATGAACAGCGTGGTTAAATGCCCACATTTCACAAGCGCTCCCCCGCAACAGCCCATACTGAGGGTAACACCAGTGGACTTATGTGAAAGTCTCATTGTGTGGCTGTGTCAAGAACAGGAAATCCAAACTCTGTTCCAGATTCTTAACTGATAGCCCACCATACAGCCTCCTTCGACTCTCGGGAGTTGATTCTGAAACATGCTTATACTTACTCTGTCTGTCAGGACGTACGTGGCTTGCGATTGATCTGACCTGATATTCTGGAAAGGAAAGGAAAAATGCCCTAATCAACACTATATACTCATTATTTAGTACAATAACTCCAAATGCAACTTCATTGCTTTATTCAACAAATAACCATAGAATGAATGAATGCCTCTCACTCAGTATTTCATTTTACTGTAACTTCCAGGCACTCTTTGCTGTACAATGGAAGTTCCTTTGCTGTACAAAGAAACTTTCGGAAGTTCCTTCAGCAAAAAATTCTGTACGCAAAGCTCCTAGCTGCATCTGTGCATACTCTGTATGTCTTACAAGCGTCTCCCTCCTTTTGCAGTATTGTAGTACTGTCACATCTTTGCTACATCCCATGATGCTTGAGCACATATTCAAAATCATCCAGATCTGAATGACCAAACCTCTTCCAATGAAGCAGAAAGTTCTAACACCACTAGTTTGTACACACAGAATCAAAGCACTGAAGTGACCTGCCCAAAAGTTATTCAGCAGCTCTTAAAACAAAAATCAGGGTTTTTGGACTTCAACATCAACAGGACTTCGCTGATCTCTTTATAGCAACAGACATTAGACCTCTAAATATTTGCTTAATGTATTTTCAAGTATATGAAGCTACAGCGGTTATAAACAGCCCTACTGAGCTGGGAACTGGACAACACTGCTTTCCAAAACAGAGACCTTTGTTTATTACATACCAAAACCCATATCAAACATTCTGTCAGCTTCATCAAACACAAGGTAAGTGACTCTTTGAAGGTTTGTAGCTTTCTTTTTCACATGATCAATCAAACGACCCTATTAAAAAAAAACAAAAACAACAAAAGCCAAGTTTTTAAAGCGTATTTAAAAAAATGTTAATATATACAACCTTCAAGCACTTAACTGTTTTTTATCCTCACTTACCAGAGACGTAGAGCAGAAAACATCTCAAGGCTTCAGTGTAGAAGTGTCAATATTCAAGTCATACAAACAGATTCCTAAAACTTTCATCAACTATGCTTGGCAAGCTGAATTTTAGGACTGTTTTTTCAAGCCTAAGAGTGCTGAGATCCTAAAATTCCCCATTCTTCATTACAATTAAATTTTAAATGTGAACTGGCTACTTAATCCCACAATTTTTTGACAAGGGAGTTCTTCATACTTTGTTTTCTTGCCTAGTACCCCAATCAATAGCCACAATAAAATCTCCTCCAACCATTAGTTGCTTGGTTTTGCCCAAGTTCATAACTAGTTTCTGCAATAAGCAAAGCCAGTTGACAATGGTGCTCATTTAAATCACTGGTTCAGCATCAACACCCATTCTGATTCAATGTTTCAACCCTTCAGTATTACTGCCATCAGGAAGAGGGCACTCAAGTTCATGACATTCTGGGAATTTCCTTCATGAACTTAAGGCTCAGCAATCAAAAGCTGGTATCGCGCCCAACTGACACTGATTCAAGCAGATCTTGCCTGCTGCTCTGTCTTCTATTGGAGATCATATCTAACCTCTTTCAGTTTCTCTCGGGAGAAGAATAATCCCGGCATACTTGCTCTCAACATCTGATAACCTGTGAAGAACCTAGATTTCAGTGATCAGAAAACAAATTCTACATCACTAATGGTATTAAAAATCTGTCTCAGCTTCAGTTAAGCAACAAAAAAATTGTACTGTGTGCATACAGGTACTTACTGGTGTGCAGACAACTATCTCTGCTCCCTCCTGGAGGGCTTTGGCTTGCTCCCACATGCTTCCTCCTCCATACACAGCTACAGAGCGCAGATTATAGGCCTTACCAAAGCGCTTACATTCAGAATGGATCTGAGAATTTTAAACAAAGCACATCACAGTTCACGTTAGACTGATCTGAGGAAACAGACCTGCCTTGGAAATATAGTCCAGCTCCTGAAATTCACTTTTCAGCTGGTAACTTATTGAAATTATTCAGAAATCCTCAGGGCTGAATACGTCAATACTTGTGGATAATTTCCAGTAATCTGAGAAACCTACTTAGGTATCCTACCATAATTTAACCTGCAGGCTCTATCCTTTTACCCATACAATTTCTGGCAATGCATTCACAGTATTCTTAATACTTAGAAATAATATGGGATCACTGTGCAAAACTTTACAATTTCAGATTTGTCATGATCCTTCAACAAAAAGAGGTGCAGGAGAGAATTGTGAGCCTACATCAGAGGCATGCTACTAATGCAGAGAGTAGTTTTTTCAAATAGTTTACTGAGATTCTCTGATCATTTCTGCCCAGAATTTTGTCGTCTTCTATAAGGCCACTGTATGACACGTATATGCTTACTATACACCTACCTGTTGGCAAAGCTCTCTAGTCGGGCAGACGATCACTGCAATGGGACCATCCCCCGGTTCAAGCTCCTTTTGATCCATGATGTGAATCAACATCGGCCAGATGAAGGCTGCTGTTTTTCCACTTCCAGTCTTAGCTATCCCAATCATATCTCTGCCACTTAGTGCAACTGGAACACCCTAAAAATAAGGAGATTCTAAACCTGTATTACGCCTACCTTAGCATATTCTTCTGCTAGATGTTATAGGAAAACTCACATAACAAGAAGAAAACACATTACAGAGGAGCCACAGCAACATACGTTGATGCTTACATAGTTTTAATGCCAAGTTCAGATCTGAATTAGTTTGTTTTAAGGGCTGGAAGCAATTACCATGTTATGACTGTTGGTGTCCTACATGAAATCAATGTTTGAGCACAGTACAACTTCCCAAAGGTATATCTACATGTACACAAACACACCTTGTCCAGCTGTAAGAATGCTAAAAACAAATTCTCTGAGCCTATTCTTTCTGTAACCGTTCTGAGCACTGAAGTCCTCAGTTCATCCCTACTGTTACTATAAAGACCTCTCAACCACAGTTCTTTACAAATAGTATGGACTAAGTTCCTAATACATATCATCCCTTGCACACAGCACCACATCATTTTTTACACTTCATATGCAGTAGAATCCCTTTTGCTTGCATGGTTCTCCAAGGCATGACCAGTTAAATGGTCAGGCTCATCGGGCATTCATTCTAACTGCCAAAAGAAATGAAAAAAATGCCTTGTAGCGAGAAGAGGTATGCAACAAGATATCAATATAAGCTGTTTAAAGGAATAAAGTTGTCAATGTACGGCTCTTTACTCGGCCACTGCTATGCTTATTTTTAATACAATTTATAAAAAAAAAACCCAACAAAAAACCTTTCATACATTTCTATAAGCAAGAGACGTCACTTGAATGTTCTTCAGTCTTCACCAAGAAACAAATGAAAAAAAGAATATGCATATATTTACAGTGGTCATTTAACAAGAAAAAAGTGGGTAAACTTCTATTTAAAAAATATCAAAGCTCTTTTCCTAGAAAAATACAAATTATTCTTCTCCGTTACATCTCTGTATAGGAAACCAGAATTGTATACATCCTCATATGGACTAGGGACCTTTGCATGTGTTCTCTTAGTTCTCTTTAGATGTTAGAGAAGTAACAACACTCACCTGACATTGTATAGGAGTGGGCTGGGTATACTCGGATTTCCTAATTTGATGCATAAGTTGCTCATCAAACCCAAAATGAGCAAAACTACTGCCAGGCCTCGGAGGAGCAGCACCAGAGACCTTAGAAACAGAAACATATCTTTGTTCATGAACAGTAAGAGAAAAACAGAGCAATCTGTACAAAAATGAAAAGAAGGGCCTCTCTGCCTCTGAAAATAGCTTTTTACTTTTTGAATAGACGTAAGTTTAACTCGGTGCAAATTCCGGATGTGTTGTGTAAATAGAACTTTCAGGTATAAAAATTTAGATAAATTGTCAATCAACATAAGTTACTAAACATTCTATCTACCTCCTTGTATAACTGGTCTTCTTCCCCAAACAATTCCCTTCATAGAAAGTCACCACACTACCATGTCCCAAATGGCAAAAAAATAATTCTTGCACATAGTATTTCCAGTTTCAATTCCTAGCTCTGGAGTTCTTTAGCCCAAGTGCAACCATGCAACTGGCAATCTTCAGTGCCCACTTTGACAAATCCAGAGAAGACTTTCAAGAACTGCTAAGGAAAATCAAGCTCCCTTAAATCAAACTAACTGAAGCTGCCTGAGAGGCTTCGTATCCAAAAACTGGAGTTTCCTGGGAAAATCTTCATTAAAACTATTAAGAAGCTCCAAAAAAAATGAGAGTAAAAAGATCCTGGGAAGATAGTTTTGGACCAGCTTACCCGGAGATTTAGCTTATGACGTAACTCCACCACTTGCTGCGGAGTAAGACTGGTGATCTCCTCATGCTCATCATAGAAATTTTTCTCAAAAGGTGGATATTCAATCTGCAAGGGTAATTACTCAGTTAGACCAGGAGTCAAGGTTCTCTCTCTGTACAGTTAGTTTTGGTAGGGAAGGGTCCTTTTTCTCAGAAGCTCTTTATTGTCTGGAAGAACATTCATTTAATACAAAGCTATTTCAAGGATTTTTAGTATGACCTACCTAGCACAGCACTGAAATATTACAGACAGAAGCATATTTCAATCTGCTGCTTAGCTCCTGCTTTCTAGAATGGCTCAGACAGAACAGTATGGAATAAACGTCCTTCCTACCTCTGAATGGTCAATAGGTGGAAGAGGATCAATGATTTTTTTGGATGGTGCAATTGGATTCCCATCACTGTCATACTCCAGGTTATCCTCTTCCTCTTCTTGGACCACACCAGCAGTGGGGTTTTCAGCCATGTAGCGAAAGTAAGCTTCCTGCAGCAAAACAGATCAGTAAAATCACATACAATAGCATGCAGAAATACTACTACATTTGTTTAAATGATATATATGCTAGATAGCTGTTTGCTTTCACACTCGTGATTGAGGAAAAAAAAAAAAAAAAAGACACATTCACTAGAACTGATTCTTCTAATACCAACAGTTACGCCCAGAAGAAGGACAGTAAGTACAAATGAAGAAAACAACTATAGTGTCAGTTAGACCACAAAATGCTTTTAAAAAACAAATTTCTCTTACATGTCTGCTTAACAACCCTTCTACCAAGACTTGTTATGCTTTAACAACAGAAGAATCTATTCTTATTTCCACATGAACACAGTACAAACACTGCAGGTTTTTAAACAGAGAACACAATATAGCTAAGCATACCATGTTTACATTTTTTTAAACACACTACGCCGGAGATAGTTTCTCCACTTCCCCTAACTAGACTCTAAGAAATATCTATCTATTTTTCATTGACAGAGTCAACAGCAAACAGGAAAGAAACTATTTCAGAAGAGTCCTTCAACACAAGCCCAAGTTAGAAGTCACTGTCACCATTGTCACATGCCATCCTTACAGCTCACAAATACGTATGTCTCTCACAGAATCTCAGTGGCACACCAAGACATTCTCATGCAGAAAACACCAGTCTCACTTGACTTTCAAGCAAATATTTAAGATCGGATTTTTAAAGCAAGGTTCAATTACAAATAAATGTATATACTCATCTGTTTTTTTCATTTGCATGGCCAATTATCACTCAATCACAGAGATACACATATGATACACCTGAACAACAGCTGTCTCCAAGTGTAAGTCACCTTTGCTCAAACTTTAGCACAGCTACTCTCACCAAATTGGAAGCAACGGTCTAGAGGCCAGACAACCCTTCTGCATTACTGTGAGTAACACAATAATTATTAATCACAACTTAGTAGTAAGGTACATTTTGAAATGAAGTCTCTCCTCCTTATTGTTTTTGTTACAGTGATGCTTATAATGTTCTATCAGAACTGGAGCTCCTCTGAAAATAAAGAGCAAAAAGACCGATTCTTGCCCTTAACAGACATGAAATTTCTCTGCAAATAGCCTCCACAGTTTAACAGCCTCTCACTGGTGCTCCATGTTAGTTGATTCAGCTAATTGCAAATTTGATGAGACCCTCAGATACTGAAAAACCTGTACAGGAAGTTGAAGTTCAAATTGACTGAAAAAAATCTTCTTAAACGGAGTAAAAAGGAATGAAATTGTCTCCTAATATTCTTCTTTATTTTTAGTGAAACACCTAGAAGGGTAGAGACAGCAGGGTAACCACTAGAGCTTCCTGC
>NW_009621902.1:34681-39412 GCF_000690535.1 Cariama cristata
CGGATACTGCGCATGACACTGGAGTTTTGTTTGTACCTAGTAGTTATATATTTGGGGAGGGAAGGTAAAAAAAAAAAACAAAACAAAAAAGAAGATAGAAAGACTGCATAGGAACTCACTTGGTCATCTTCCTCTTCAATGTCATCTCGAATACCCCTGGAAAAACAAGCGGAGAAAAAAAACTTCCCTGCAAGTGTTCCACATACTCAGCTCCATACTTTCATTTGATTAGTGCTGAGCTCCATATTTCGTGGAAGACACAACACTAACAACTCAGTAACATTCATAATCCCAACCCATGGAGTTTTCATATTTGGTGCCAATCATAACAGCGACCCTGCAAAGACTTCTTTTTACTTCTATTAATGAGACTGACAGATTAGGGCTCCGTCTGCCCTGTAGAAGCCACATCAAAGACCATCCTGGTCTAAGCTCTTGATGCTACAGAAGTCCCATAACTGAAGAGGAGTATGAGCCAGGAAGTGCAAATCCAGTTCAGAACTTCCCCAGGTGGTGATTTGGATCCGGTGTTCCGTTTCAGGACCATGTATAATCTGATCAACCCCATGCAATGCAAGTTCTACCAATGTATCTGACATTTACATCAAGAATCAACAGCATCATTATTTTCCTTGGTCAAAACAGACAGAGAAGCTGCAAAAATGCAAACTGTTTTTAAACTCCAAATTTAGTATCCCAATTGTCATGTGCTCCCTAATAGATCAGCTTTACATTTACAGGGAATGTCTTAAAACCTAGTTCAGGTTTGGAAGAATCTCCAGTACTACAGGTACAGCAGCACTGTGTTATTTTGCTCACATAAATGTAATTTTAAACTAAACCATCCTGATTGCTGCAGGAACGTGGAAAAAAGAAAAACTATTCAGGCTGATCTGGAAGGTGGTGGTAGTCAATGTGCTGCCCCAATTTGTGTGGCCTAGAAAGGCTTCTCGCATGAGATAACTCTCTGTTGTTACATTTTACTGTAGGATGCCGCCATGGATTCTTCCCTCCTATTATTCAATTTTTATTGCACAGAACTTTACCCATGGGGGATATCATGCACTGGTTAACTGTGTTTACTAGGTATATGTTATTTTGTCTACAGAACAGTCATCATCAACAAAATACATTGGAATTCTCTTAGCACCACATAAGACACAGGCAGGCATGGGAATTATAAAAGAGAACTTACTTAACATTCTTTTTTTCTTTGTCTTTATCTTCAAGTCTCTTCATGTCTCGAGCAGCTTGATCCTAACAGGTCATAAAATTATGACAGGTTAAAAAAACCAAGATGATAAAACATGGAAGGGAAAAATGTTCCTGCGTAACTAGACCATCATGCCAGAAACAACACTTCTTGGACTAAACTTTCTCTTGTTCCATATCCTATTATGCTAAATAAATTCTCCTACTAATACATTTGAAATTTATATACTGTAATTTCACGGTGGTGTTGGTGAAAAAATACATTTTCCTCGTTCCTTCTGAAAACACTGCGATAGAATCCAGAATAACAGAACTGTAGCTAAGAAACAGCTCAGGATAAATACAAATCATTTAAATTTAGGTACTGAAAAATGCACAAAACCTTAATTTCATATTCAGAGACACACAAAGCTCTTTGTTGTATTGTTTTGACATTCTCAAAACAGTTAAGTTGTTAAGTTATTGTAAATCATATCCACCCTCTCCCTATCTAATCCACTTCTGGGTTCTAATCAACAGAATCTCATATAAAAACCAAAAAGTAAGTAAAATTCTGAATACAGCTGCCAAAGCCACGAGTGACATTTGGAGAGAAGCACGGCCACATAAATTAATAAACATTTCACAAGCCAGGTCTTGCCTCCACTTCAGCCATGAATGCCTCCAGAGGATCATCATCGCTGTCAGAGTCTGCTGATTTGGAATGAAACTGTTGGCGAGTGGGGGAATTCTCTGCGGGAATGTATGGCAATTCGACATTGCTGGAATCTTCCTCTTCATCCTCAAAGTACCTGAAAAGAAACAAACAATGGCCCAGTCAGCACACAGTCTACAGCACCATGCTGTCTTTCATGGTTTCTGAGTTGAGTCAAGTTTCCCACGCAGAGATGGATAATGAAAGTCAGTACGTACACTGGAAAAGATGTTGAAATTTATTTATTTGCAATTATTCATGTTGTAAGCTAAAAGCGGTGGCAGGGCAAATAGGTATTATGAAACTGATCTTCTTGAGTGGCTCTCCCTGGTGAATACAGGATGCTTTTCTGACCGCCCTTCTATTCAACACATCTATGCAGCTAATAGAAGGGTTAGTAAAGAATTGTGGAGTTGAATGTGCCCCTGTGCAAAAGACACCCAAATTTATCCTGCTGGGCTCCAATTCTGAACACATCAGAGTGTGAGTAAGATTGAGCTGACTGAGGCTCAGCTGAGAGATGTTCTTAGAGAGGGGAAAGCTAGAGGAGGAGAGCTCTCCATGGGCTGCTGTACTATCTCAGAGTCTTTTGAATTTATTTGAAGGCAAGGATGTATTATTGTTCTCATTTTACAGACGATCGGCTGACACCCAAAGAAAGGGTAAATAATCAGTCCAGGGTGACACCAAAAGTCTGCTGCAGAGCAGGGATGGGAGTTTCTGCACATGACTAGCTCAGTTTTCCTTGGTACTACTGCTGTAAAGCTACCCAGGTTCTGTTACACCATAGTGCAGTGTTAGGGTATTTATCCTTGAGCAGGCTTTTCTAAATAACTAAACCTCATGAATGTCACAGATACTTTCCCTGACCTTGGAAACTTTAAAAACACTAAAATCTAGAGCTAGATAAACACAAGAAATAACCGTACTTACGCATTCTCTTCATCAAAATTTGCTCGCTTTGACCCAATTTTGTAGAAAGAAGGCAGCTGAGGAGGTCCTGATTTCGCAAATGCAGCAGAAGAACCGGCTGTTCCAAAAGCACTATGAGACTGTTGAGAGAGCTTAGGCTCCTCTTTTTTCCCAGGTGTTATGGCAAATCCACCAAAACCAAAGCCTCTCTTAGTACCAGGTCCACCTTTGTTCCAATTCATGATGTCCCCAATATATCTGTTAAAATCAGAAAAGACAAATTAATGCCCTTTCTGCTTTAGGCAGTTATGTATAATTGTCATGACTTTTCTTCTAAGTGGATTACTTCAGTCATGATAAAGAGACTTGGGGAAATGTGATTGACAAGAGTTTGATCTGTTTCCCAAAAAGGACTGGGTTTTGTTCTTTTCTTGCAAGTATGAACATATCCACGATTCGAAAAAAAAGAATAAAACAAAGAGACTGACTTCCAAAACAGATCACGTCCCTCAGTGATGACTTAAGTGTATTTAAAATGTTGCCTGTCTTGTCTGTTTTGCAATCTAAGACAAATAAATCCAAGGCCAGAACTTTGAACATCAGGAGGAACAAGAGACGAAAAGTCAACTTGGTACATATTTTGCGGATCCATAGAGTCCCATCCTTGAGTGTTTCATGGCTTTGGAAATACCACACTACTGCAATCCAGACATCTCTAGAAAAGCAGGCCCAAAGCAGCACACTGCTCCGTTAGGAGACAAGGCACACTTCTGCCAAAAAGTCAACTCCATCTTCTGCCTACGAAAGCACCATTAGCCATATATATATATTCTCCAATCTACATTTTTCAAACCACATTTTAACTACTCCACCTAACACGCCCGTCCAGAACTCAGTTTTCTAAGTTAGATGAAGAGAAGACTGAACTGATATACTAAGATGTACACTTTCCATTCCAAGTAATTTAATTACTTCATCTGCATGGTCAAGTAAGTCATACCTTTAAGGCAGGCAAAGAGAGTACGACACCCACTGCTTTTGAGTGCATCACAATTAGGTGGCCCAAAGGCTACGAGTCTTACTAAACAAATCCTCACATTCAGCGAGACTCCTCCAATGAGGTAAGAATTCACTGGCAAGAGAAACAACTTCAAAATAATCTGAGAGTAAATACTGCCAATGGTCCCTGTGCAGAACATTTATCAGTTTGGGACTTGCCCAGTAAATCTCAAGTCTAGACTAAAGCTCACTAGGAGACTTTGGGTAAAACTCTGCTGTTCTGTTCTCCATGGCAGCAGCTGACTCCGGTGTCCTGTTCTCCCACTTGCACCGACACACCTTACAGCCTTCACACCTGCAGATGTGTGGCAGGTAAGAGATCAAAATGTACAACAAATGGATGAAAGGTGTAACTTTGCACTTCTGATGCCGACAGCACAGCAGGCAATCTTTTAAGTTATAGCATCTGATTTAAAAGGATTCTTCCTCATTGTACTTACCAACTTTTTTTTTCCCCTCCCATCACCCCAGAAAATAAAAAGAATCATTCTTTTACTCTGTCATACAGCTGAAAAAGCACAAAATTTGGTCTGTTTGCCCAGGGAGCCCACCAGTGAGCGAATACGGAGAGGGCTCCTACAGGACAACAGAGTGAGACTGTAGGCTAACTGCTGAGGCTTTCCTTCCCCGCGAACGCCGTTCCCAGGGAGGAAGCGCCAAGGGACGGACCCTTTCTAGGGATTCCCTCGATCTGAGGGAAACGCAGCAGTATGTCTTAGCTGCTCCCGTTTCCGGCGGTCACTGAGAAGAGGAGGGGCCCCCCCGTCCGCCCAGAGCGCCCTTCCCACAGCACAGCAGAAAACGAAGACGGGGGCCCGGCGCCGCGGAGAGCCCCCTGCCCCATGGCAGGCGCA
>NW_009621903.1:0-232 GCF_000690535.1 Cariama cristata
GGACGGGAAGTGGCTAACCAGAGTCGAGGCAACTGCACGGGCCTCCAGCCTACAGCTTTTCCTTCAAGCCCAGCTGCAAACCCAGCCTTTCCGGGGACGGCGGTCGTTCGTCACGAGCGGAGCAGACGCAGCTCCAGCAGCAGGTCCCACGCGCTCTTTTCGTAGGGGCTTCGGTGAGCCCCCGCCGCCAGGATGGGGGGCGTTCGGCTCAAGCCGTGCCGCCAGGTGAGCA
>NW_009621903.1:370-617 GCF_000690535.1 Cariama cristata
CCACCTCTGGGCAGATGTTGCCTATGCCTCCCTGTGTTCGCAGGCCCTCCTGCTTTTCCCCTCTGAGCATCCACAGGAGGAAGGGATGGGGTGCCTTTTGCTGGGCAGAGGTGTCCCTCGAGGCGCGTGGGGAGGCAGGACAAGGATGCAGATGTTGGGGCTTCTGTCTGCGCGTGGAGGCTGATGGAGCTGGACACGCTCCCTCCGTCTGCCCAGGCTTGATGTTCCTCGGTGAAGTTCCTCCCCC
>NW_009621903.1:646-1029 GCF_000690535.1 Cariama cristata
TAAAAAGAGTCACCAGAGTTCCCCTAAAGAAATTATAGTTTGAATTTCCTTCATAAGAGCCGGCCGACTGAGTCGGCCCTGAGGAAGACACATAAGGCGAGGTGTTTCTCCACCAAAGCACCACAGCAAAGAGCTGTTGCTCTTGCTGAGCTTAAAACCTCGTAGTAAGAGGGGCTCGATGTCTAACTGCAGGAAGCTTTGGACCGGGTCCTCAGTAGTCCCACCAAAAGTTCTCCCTCGTCCCCCTGTAACCATGGCTCTCTGGTCCTCTCCGGACTGCTGAGCTCTGCCAGCTCCCGACAGTGCTTTCTCCGGCAGCGGCCGGGAGGATGCTGGCGTGGGGCTGCCCGGGGCCTGGGGGCGTCGGTGCCAGGCTCGCTCGC
>NW_009621903.1:1156-2612 GCF_000690535.1 Cariama cristata
CCCTTCCTTCCTGACAAGCCCTCTCGCGTGTTTTGGGGGGATCTGTGCACGTTTATGGGAAAGGAGAAGCAGGATCCTTTCGGGTTCTGACTTAAAACTGTTTTCAGGATGCTTTTGGGCCGGAGGCGGAGAGCTGCGGGGGTGGCAGGCACAGCTCTCGCCCTAGTTCACGTTTCCCCTCCAAAACCCCAGCTCATCACTTCGTGCCCACCCAGACCCCAGCTCATGCCCTGCTGGTTTGAGGGTGCGAGGTCCCCCCAGGGCAGCAGCGAGGGGGGTGCACCACCTTGTCAGTGCAGCCAGACGCAGGCTCTGGGGTGCATCTCGATTTTGGGGTGCGAGGGAGGACAGGCGTGGTGACCCTGCCTGCCTCCAGACAGAATGAACCCAAGCGTCTCCAGCTCTTGAATCATCGGTCCTTGCCTCCGGCCACCACGGACAGGAGACACCTCGCTGCGTTACCTGGGGTGGCTTTGCCTCTTCCACGGGAGACCATGCTTCGGCAAGGGGGGGATGAACGCAGGCTTGGACTGCTCCTCTCTCTTGAAACTGCTCCCCAGAAACAAACTGCCTTCCCAGACCTGAAAGGGATGACACAGCCCGGCATCACCCGTCCCGTCAGCTCTCCACCGTCCTTGCCCACAGCTTCCACCGCGGAGACAGCGGACTTTAGCTGCGATGCCACGGAGGGATGTGAAAACGCGGAGGGATCCAGTGGGGACGTAGGAGACTTGGGGTGTCACAGGTCACGGCTGTGCCGAGGGAGTCCCCAGGGTGGCCAGCCCAGCTGCTGGAGGGAAAGGCAGGGGGGAGCGAGGCTGGCTGGCGCAGGGCTGCCAGGAGAGCTGTAGTTCGGGCTGAACAGCCTCAGGTCCTGACTGAGAGTGATGGGAACATGGCAACGTGGTCCTGGGGGGCCAGGCAAGAGGCTAGGGGCTTCAGTAGCCGTGGTGGGCTCGGGCTACCTGCACAGAAGAACGGTGCAAGGATGAAGCTAACCAAGCTGCAATGGGCAGCGGGGCAGAGGGGGGTCTCCATCACGCACGGGGTGCTCAGAGAGCCAGGCTGAGCATGCCTCTCCGTCCTCACAGCCCCCGCGGAGTCCCCAGCTCCACCAGCCCTCAGCAGGGTCTTCTCCAAGGAGCAGCGAGTCCCTCCCGGGCCATCTTTCGGGATGCGTTAAGGCCTGTGAGCTGCGTCCCTGCTCCAGCCAGTGCCTGAAGGACCGCTCCGGTGTGAGCCCCTTCAGGGCTCAAATTCAGCCCGCCGCGAACAGTGCGGTGCTGGCTCCAGCCCGTGTCCCTCCGGGCTGCAGAGAGAACTGCTGTCAACCAGAGCTGGGGGGCTTGCTCCTGCTTTACACCCCTCGCCCTGATTTCCACCACCGGTGCCCCAAGGATGCTCCCCACCTCCGGGTGCCCCCGGGGAGTCCCCGGGAAGGTCGGCAGTGAACGGC
>NW_009621903.1:2738-3008 GCF_000690535.1 Cariama cristata
GATGCGACGGCTCTTTCTGACTCCTGAAAAAGTCCCGAGGGAGTCTCTGTGTGACCCCCCCGTTGCCCAGAGGGCAGGAGAGCTCCACGGTGTCGGTCAGTGCGGAGTGGATGCTTTCCCCCCCCGGGGACGCCAGCATCCCCAGATGAGAGGGGACAAGCTCCTCGCTGAGGTTTCACCCGGGTGGAGACCGAGGCGGGTGCCTGCGATCAGAGGGACTTTGTGTTTCTTTCCCCTGACTCCTCGTCCCCCACGCCCCGCTCCTCCATA
>NW_009621903.1:3446-5047 GCF_000690535.1 Cariama cristata
TTAGCTGGCATTAACCTCATAATTAAGCTAATCAAACTAATACCAGCCCTGTGTCACCGTTCCTCAGCACCAAGCGTGCGTTCAAGCAGGGGCCTAAGCCTGCAAATGACCCTCCTCGACATAATCACCCCTGATTTTCTGCACCCAGAGGCTAGCAGTCTATTCGTGCAATGACCTTTGGACTTGAAATATCTTGTTTTTCCTTGTAATTCTTCACGGTTTGGTTAGCATGATGCCCAGCTGCACGCTCCTTTCCTCACTGTGCCCCATGAGTCTTCGTGTCCTGCCACTGCAGGGCAGGTTTAGATTTTAAAGTTCAGCTCTTTTCCCATTTTGCTGTGATATCTGCTTTTGGGGGGAGCGTTCCTTGCTATCTGTTGGCTCCCAGCTGCGTGCTGGCCATCAGTACTCGGAAGGCCGATGCTGGGTAGATATCGCTGGTAGCCACCACGTGCCAGTACCAGGTGGACGAAGCCGCAGCATCCTCCCTGCAGCCGCGCGGGGTGCAGAGCATCCCCGCCTTCCCGCTCACCCTCGGCGTGGTCGGCTCGGACCTGGCTCCAGGTCCTTCTGCTCCCTCGGGGCCAGCAGCCCCATCCCCGCACGGTCGCGGTGTGGGGTCGGACAAGAAGCTGGTTGCGTCCTTTCTGAGGATCACCTCTGGTTTTATCCCCACGCCGGGGAGGGTCCGGGGCTGAGCTCTCCATTAGCAGCAGGACAAGGCCATGCCTTCTGCAGGCAGCACCCATCACCGGGACCTCTCTCTGGGTGCCCCCTCCAAGTGGGGTGCCAGACCCAGGGTGGCGCAGAGCACGGCAGGGATGGGTCCCAGAGCACCCGGTCCTTCGCACTGGGGTTTGCTGGGACGAGGTTTGGGGGGAGAGGAGGAAACCGCAGGGGCAGGAGAAGCAAAGGGCAGCGGGCTGATTACCGAGTGATGCCAAGGGGCAAACCAGGGGCTGTGCAGACGGGGGGTGGGATGCTGGATGCTCCCAGCTCCGCTCCCCTCCCCAGCCATGTGTTTCCAGCTTCTGCTATTTCAGGGCTTCCTGTTTCCCTAAACCAAGCGGTTTCCCGGCACGCTGGGGACAAGGCAGGCGGCTCTGGGGCTGTCCCTGCCTTCACGTGATGGGTCCGACTCTCACATTCAGCCAAGGGGATTTTATTTTTCTTTTTCCCAGTGAAGCTCCTGGGCAAGTGGCGCAGAAAACAATGGGCAGGAAATCAGGGATGGGGTCTGCCGTCCCGGTCCTGGCAGCTCCGTCCGTGGGGTGTCTGCAAGTACCTCCAGGTCTGGGTTTCTCTTCCTGAAGCTCCTCCACGGAGCAGCAGAGCAGAGCCCCCTCCTTCCCTCTCTTCCCCGGCCCCCCAGCCCTGCTCCTCCCTCCCAAAGACCATTGCTTCGCAGAAAGTCTGGTTTCTGCCGAGGTTTCCAAGTTGCACTTCCCCGACCTTTTTGTTTCGGTTCTTGCGGGCCTTTTGCACGCTACGCAAACGAGAAAATAAATGCTGATTTTTCCAGGAGGAAAAAAAAAAGAAAAGAGGTTCATTTAATGGGAAAGTGGTGGGGCTGTCAGTCCCGTGGGAGCTGGGCGTGGGGC
>NW_009621903.1:5397-5722 GCF_000690535.1 Cariama cristata
GTGGGGCTGGCTGCATCCAGCGGAGCCGCGTGGGGCTGAGGCCGGAGGAGCTGGTGCTCATTTCTTGGCACTAATCCCTGGGGGAGCCCGGCCGAGCCGTATCATCGCAGAGATCAGATGAAGCCAGGGTTCACCTCTTCAGGACTTGTGGCAGAGTCTTCCTCTTCTAAAGGGTCTTCCCTTACACATATGGCGCTGGTGCCATCTTCGGGGTTGCGGTTACGGTAAAACTAAGGTGTCGCTTCTCCCACCTCCCGAAAATGGGAGCGTTGCCAGCCCCACCGTGACGTTCACCCTCTTTGGTACCCCTCCTGGTGGGACACGG
>NW_009621904.1:0-937 GCF_000690535.1 Cariama cristata
AAACAGGCTGTTCATCAGTCACATATGGGCGAACCCACTTTGCGGGTATCCACTTGGGAGATGTTGTACCTGTAGAAATACAAGCATATCCCCTCCCCCATGTCAACAACCGATATGGACCTTCCCATGCCTGTGAAGCTCGATTAAAACCTCTACTCGAGGCATTTCCTCTTGAAAAGCACTGGGGTTCCTACAAAGGCTGCGGGAATGTCTACTAATTGCGACCTCATCACGACCCTCCAGCTCCTTGGGGTTTAACCAATTCAGGACATACAAAACTTTTAACAGCAACTCATGTGGGGACTGGTGTTCCCCCCTTTTCATTAAATGTCATTAAATGCAAGTGACGTTTGAGGGTGCGATGAGCTGTTTCTACAATAGCTTGGCCAGTAGAGTTATGGGGTACTCCAAATGTATGGGTAACTCCCCACGTTTGTAAAAAGCGAGCTGTAGAAGCAGCAGTATAAGTAGGACTATTGTCAGTTTTGATCTCTTGGAGGACTCCCATAACTGCAAAGCAAGTCAGCCAATGCTTATGTGCATCCTTAGCTTGCGTAGATGTATGTAATGTGGCCCATAAAAGACCTGAATAAGTGTCTGTGGAAACATGAATAAATTGCAAACGGCCTAACGAGGAGCACTCAGTTACATCCGTTTGCCACAACTGAAGGATCCTCAACCCGCGGGGGTTAACACCACTTGCTTGTAAAGGAGGCAGATGTGCACAGTCTGGGCATGCAGCAAGGATGGCTCGGGCATCGGTCAGCGAAATGCCAAATTGATTCTTCAGTGCTCTTGCCAATTGATGGAAAAAATTACGAGACGTGCGCTTGTGCTAAAGTGCCAGGGACAGGACTTAGCTTGTCAACTACTGCTGACATGAGCATGTCGGCTCGTCGGTTGCCTTTGACAAGCAAACCAGGCAAAGTAGTATGAC
>NW_009621905.1:0-12562 GCF_000690535.1 Cariama cristata
AAACCATTCTGTGATTCTATGAAAATGAGTTTTGTGCCTGCAGTCCAGGGCCAGGAGGATGGAATGGGCTGACATCAGAATCACTGCCAAGGAATGGTACTGACCATGTCCCCAGCGGGTCCTTGCCAGGACACAGAGGACAGGGAGAGTCTCTCAGTCTTTGGGTCCTGACAGCCTGCGGATCCCCGCTGCCGCCCGGTTTGGCCGGGTCGGATGGGGCATCCCCATGTCCCCATGCTGGAGCAGGTCTCCATCCTTTCCTCCTCCCTGTGCTGGGCTTGCTGCCCTCCTCCCCAGCACCTCACCAACGGCTTGTCAGAAACTAAAACTTCACACTCTTGTCCCCTCTGACTCAGGAGACTGTCTTTAAAAACTAGTGTTTTGGAGAATATTTTGCTCATAAAAATGTGGGTTGCTGATGGGAGTATTCAGGGGCCTCCCATGTATAGTTCTTAAGGTTTTCTTGGAAAAAAAAAGTGCACAGGGTGAGATGATGAGAAATGGGAACTGGGGGTCTCATATGACTCCAGGAACCGGGGTCTTAAAAAAAAAATAGCATATTTGCCTATAACTGGCAACAGAGTTTTTTTTCCTCCATTTGGCACCTCTTTATCGATCCACTCTGTTTTATCCCCTCTAAAAGAGATTTGTCTCCATTAAGGAACAGAAAATTGTGGTTTTGACATTTTTGACTAAAATGTCAGTTGTCTCATTTGGTAATAATTTGTGTTCTTCCCCAAAATCTTCTCTGATCCCAGTCCCTGAGGTGGTAGCAGATTTCTGGAAATTCTGGCACAGCCTGAGCCCACCTGTGATATTTTCAGCACTTCCAGCCTCAAGTAAACCAGAAATGCAGAAGACAGTCCCTTCCTCTGGCTTCCCTGCATTTCCCACTTCCTTCCCAGAATAACATTTATTCTTGCAGTTCTGTTTCTCCCATATTAATGTATTTTTTTCCTGACTCTGAAGAAACACCAATGCCATAAATATGATGCAAAGTATGACGTGGAAGCCAGAAACTCCATAACTCCTTTCCTCACTCTGCCATTCATTTTGTGCCTCATCTGGGATGTGTTATTTGATTTTTTGCTTCAGTAGTGATATACACACAGCAGAGATAATTCCCTTTTTTTTCTCTCTATTGTGAGATGTTGTTATGAGGATTAGTCAATGTTTAAGACTGATAATTATTCTGCATTATTCATGAGAAAAGCACAGCATCAGGCTGTGTGGAGTCTGTGACAAGGTTTCATTTAAAATGATGACAAAAAATATTGCATGCAGCTGCAGCAATTAGCCAGCAGCACCAGTCCCCACCAGGCTGTTGACAAACAGCTCTTTTTTTACCCTGTTTTCCCCTCCGTGGATCATAGATTCATAAAATATCTCAAGTTGGAAGGAACATATATGGATCACCGAGTCCAACTCCCAGGTGTGTATCCTATACTGTCTCCCAAAGAGATACAGGTTCCCACAGGAGAAACTAAGTTTGAATTTATTTTAAGACTTGGTCCCAAAACACAGAGTCTTTGATGGCAATATTGTCCCTTGTTCCTTGACTCGGCTGGTTCACGGTCCAGTCCTTGTCAACTTAAACAAATAGATGGCCTCCATAGTTGTCTTCTCAGCTGGGAGAGGAAGGAGGGATGACCTTAAGCCAATATTGCTGCTGGAACCTGGGCCATGTAAAACCACAGCTGTGGGAGATTCAAGTTTACCCTTGGAGCAGCCTATATTTCTCCATAGAGCTTATGAAGTGTAGGCTGTTGCATGCATCAGTCTGAGATGCCTGAAAACGAGAAGAACTATTCCTCATCCAGCATATCTGGCTGATATTTTTAGCACCAGATTGTAAAGAGGTCAGTTTTCAGAAAAATCACAGAATGACCAAATCACTGAAGTGAGCAGAGACCTCTGGAAATGATCTAGTCCAAACCCACTGCTTGAAGTGGAGTCAGCTGGAGAAGGTTGATCAGGTCATGGTCCAGTTGGGTTTCAAATATATCTGAGGATGGAGAATCCAGAGCCCCTCTGAGCAAACTGTTCCAGTGTTTGATACGCTGGAAAGGTTTTTTCTTAGATTTAAATGGAATTTTGAGTATTTCAGTTGGTGTCTATTGTCTCTTGCACCACCACCAAGAAACATGGCTAGGCAAAGACGTGTCCACCCTGGCCTACAGTTAGGGCTAATCCTGCTCTGAGCAGGTGCTAGGCTAAAGATGTTCAGAAGACCTTTGTCCCATGAACGTTTTGTAGAGTTTGGCCACTCTCATCCAGCCTTTTTTTTAGGAAACGAGGACTCCAAAGGACACCTCAGTAAAGAGAGAGGAACAAGACACAGATGGCCTGTGCAATTTTTGATCCAAAATTAAAGTGTGGAGCAACCCAGCCTGTCTGTGGAGCAGAGCAAGCTGCTCAGCCTTTTGGCTATTGCTGCTGGAGCCAGACAGACACAGGCTTTTCTGGCTGTGATGGATGGAGATGAAGGTTTCGCTGATTCACAGCAGGCAGGTGATTTCCTGCAGAAAATGCCTGGCTGTTAACTCTTTCCTCCCCTTTCCTTCCCATCTAGAAGCAAGATGCAGCCCGTGGCTCTTCCCATGGTGGGCAAGGGACTGCAGGGCTGGACTGTGGCTGGTGGACATGTCCTCCAGAAGTGTTTCTGGGGGACGGTTTAGCCCATCTAGAGCCTGCTTTGTCCTTTTTGCACCATGCCTATGAGCTGCAGGCACAGTTGGGGGACTGACACGAAGATGAGAAGTCGTACCTGAGGTCCATGAGGTCGTGGTGATGTCACACTGAGAAATGGCAGCTTCAGGTGCGATGGAGTGAACTCCACGTCATGTGGGAGATGAGACAGGAGTGGGTGGGTTGAAAACGGCACCATCGCACCTTCTGTGGCAATGGTTAGGACAGGCTTTGGGATCACAGCAGCTCACACCATTCAGGAAAGGGATCCACCCCAGCATCTAAAGTCTCAACTTTTCTACCCAAAACAGGGTTCAGAGAAAGGCTCCCAAAATCATCTCCACAGCCAAAGCACCTTTGCAGAGTCCAACAGCATGAGCCCGGGGCCGCACATCCCTGAAGCCTCTCAGACCCATACTGATGGGTACGATCAGGTCCTGGGTCAGCTTACTGAGTCCAGAAGAAATCTGAACCCAGCATTTTGGGTATGCTCCCGTCTAGTAAAAAGTAGCCATTCATGGGGAGGAAAAATATAGGACAAGCTGATCTTCTTTTTCTTTTCTCTTTTTCCCTCAATGAAAAAAATTCAATGAGTTTCATTCCCATTTTGCATAAGATTTTTTTCCATTTGGAGAGCTGTTGCTTGTTATTCTAAGCCATTAAATATCCTGTAAAATCACAGTACTTGCAAAATGAAAACCTGTTAGATCATCCAATCTAGTCATTTATGAGATTTATTAACCTCCAGTAGAGGCATCTACCACTCATCCCTTTAGGATAAATCTTGAGCTTGACTTCCCAAATGAGTGCATTCAGCTCTCTGGCCCTAATTTGCACAAGTCTTTGGCGCGGACACATTTGCAAATCTCCTCTGTGCTCAAAACATGGATGTTTGCACATGGGGTCGCTTGCACTTGGTTGTGCATGGTTATTGTTGAAAGCTGGGGGCTGTTGAGGGGGGCGGTGGGTGGAGTTAGACGTGTCCATGCAGTAGCTGAAGGATGTCTACATCTGAAAAGCCCCTCTACCCACCCATCCCTCCCAACCACTCAGGTGACCCTAGAGAGCAGCTTCATGAGCACAGAGCCCACTGTTGCCATCTGCCAGCCCTGGTGCCTTTCTCCTTCCAGTTCACTGGACCACAGTGTTTTAATTACGGCAGAGCTGCTCTTGTCTTTCACAGCTCCGTACTGGAGAGGAGATGGAAGATTTAGGTAGGCTGGGAGGGAAGATATTGAACGATCCCAAGGAGCTGCAGAAGTGTGCGGTGAGGTTTGCCTGGGTTTATTGCAACCGATCATCCATCCATCCATCCATCCATCCAATCCCTTTCATGTTCCCACTGAGCTCTCTGAACAGGCTTGTCTAGCAAGCTTAGTGCCCCATAAAGGAGATTTCCAACAAAATAATTTCTTCTTCCCCAAAACATCATCTCCTACATGCAATAATAACTGTGCAGGCTTTTTGGATGAGGGAGAGACAGGATGAGCTGACCTGGAGCAGTCTGCTAGGAGACACATGAGCTCAGCTCCTCCAAGGCATAGTGCGGATGCTTTCATCCGTGCCACGGGCAGCAGGATGGGTGGGAAGCACCCACAGCTCACAACCACGGGGGCCAGCTCTTCAGCAGGGGTGAGCATAGAGTTACCATCACAGATAAGCACCCTGACTGCAAACTAATGAGGCAAATCCTTGTTGCATCTCCCTCTGAAGTAGGACAACACTCCCATCCCTTCTTCACTGCATAATATACTAGACCAACATTTCTCTGCTGCGGCTGGATGCCATTGAGAGTATTTCTACTGTGCTGGATTGCGCTTGTGTACTGATGTGGCAGGCTGACGTGATTGAAAAAATAAAGGATGAAGTTCTTCTCGACCTTCCTGGAGCAGGAGATGACCCAGATGTCCCATGCATGCCAGCTATCAAGGCTGTACCTTCTTGTGGCTCTGGGGAGATCTCTTCTCTGTGACACTTCGAGATGCTGTTAGAGCATCTTGCCGCTTGCTAGCTTTTGAAGAAGGGTGTTCAGGTGCCTCCTAAGATGGTCTGTCCACCAGCCTGTGCTCCAAGGCCTGCTCCCTTGCTGCACAGTTTATCCCATGTTTGCACAGCAGGGAGGACTTGAGTTAAATTCAATCCCACGAGCAGCCCTGCTATGGGTTGAAACACAGGCAGGGGCTGTAGGAAGGCACAGGTATAAGAAGCAGTAAGTGAATTAATTCCTACATGAGATTTCTTTCACAGACTGGTGCCAGACCATTGATATTGCAGTTACAGTGGAAAGCAGAGCATTAGTGAGGGCTTTGCAGAAAGTTCCTCTACAACCATGAGGAGATCACCAAAACTTTCTATGCCTCAGCAGAGCTTGCCTCAGGCTGTTCTTGTATCTAATAATACTAAAGGAATCACTGGTCCTACCTCACATCCCTAAAAAAATACCTCGTAAGGATGTGAAAGACCTTGGCAGCAGTTAATTTATGAGTAACATCTGGCCATCTGCTTGTTCACCTTGCCCACTGACTTCTGCAGGGCAAAACCGGCCATCCTTGTTTGAGCACCTCTGACTCCAGTTTCCAGCCTGTGGAAATGTATTTCTCCATGACTTTTCCTGAAAAGACTCCTGATTTCTGCATCCATAAATTTTGGTTGATGTCTTTAGCCTGGTCCCTTACTAAAAGAGTCCAAAATGTGCTGTCTTTCTGCTCGACCAGTCAGCCTGGAGGTCCACTGCGCATGTTGGTTTGCTACATGGATCATTACCTCTCTTCTTGATTTCTGTGATTGTTTTTTCCGTACTAATTAGCCTGCATAAAAGCCATTTCCAGAGCAGCGTGCAAAGGCAGTCAGTAAGACTGCATCTGTGAAGTGCAATTTCCCTGCGACTGGCGTGGGGCTGCGGCACAGGAACCCACTAAAGGGATTTATGATCCCAACCATAAACCTTCCCCTGTGCCCTGGGGAATGTCACCGCCGATGCCTCAGTTTCCCCATTCTGACACTCTTTAGCAACACAGCCATGTTCTGGAAAGCAGGTAATGATTACAGGGATCCAGGTAAATTAAAAATAATTCTAATATCTTCTGTTTAAAACAAAACAAAGCATTTAACCCCTTCTCAGTGATTTTAAATAACATGTTTTAAATTGAAATGCAGCAACGGCGAGTTGTCCAGGAACAGGCAGCAGCAGGGACTAAAAGCAGATGCTGGGCAGAGTCATCCAGTCCCATTTTCTCAGTTTCTCTCCCCACCAGTGGATCTGACACCATCTGTCACCCAGCACAAGCTGCCGCTCAGAAACCATCAGCCTTAACCTTACTGGGCTGAGTTGCTCAATCTTCAGCCAGTGCCTCTTCCTATTGATGCACCCTCCCCCAGGATGCTGACGGGAAGATGCTGAGGCCAAATCCCAGCTCTAGGAATGCCACAGCTCCACGGAGATGCCCAGCACACCTTGTGTTTAGGGGTTTGCTGTAGGTGGGTGGGTGCAGATAGAAGCCATCCCAAGGGACACACCATGTTTGGTGGGTGAGTGGGATGGATGCCTTCATCCCATTAAATACCTTTACACTCTGGGGAGAGGATGGAGGAGGAGAAGATAGAGGAAAACCCTTCTGCAAACCTGTGGCCCAGTCTTTGAGCACAGCAGGTGTCCTACATCCCAGGCCAAAATCTCCTCCAGCAGCCTACACAGCCTACGTTTAAAGACTAAGGCATCGTTTAAAGTCTAAGCAATCAATCAGGCTTCTTTTCTTTACCTTTGCCGCAGGGAGATGTGAGGGTCGAGCAAGGCAAGGGTGGTTGCAAGGTCAGGCTTTGTCTCATAGTCTCCTCCAAGTCCAAGTTCATCAGGGAGCAGGTTGCAGCCTCCTCCCTGCTGCTGCGTGCCCAAGCAGAGATGGACAGACGGATGCAGATGTCCACTGCAGACGGACGCAGTCCCACACTGTGACTCCGAGACTGGGAAATGAGAATGAACATGGGTTTTGGGGAAGGTGCAAAGCCTTTCATATGAAGACATTTCGGGTGTTCAGCACAAGCTGGGCACTCAACTTTGACTGGATCTATATAGCTTCCATTGAGGAAAAAGGGGCTGCTAATAAGGATGCTCAGCAAATGCAGAGGTAACCAGCAAGGTTTAACTGCAATTTTGTAAGTCTGTGAAAGGGCTGAATCCTTTTGTAATTCTGGCAAAAATCACTTTACTGTCTACCTCAGTTTCCCCACGTACAAAATGGGACTTTGAAGAGCTATCACACCCGGAAATATTACCCAGTGCTTCAGCTCCTGTGCAGACCTTCAGCAGTATGTCTGTAGGGTGAAGACCGTATGGGGGTGAAGTTACAATATTAGAAAGCTGAGAGAGTGGTAAGATCCTGACAGCCTGAATAACTGTGGTTTGTCAGCTCTGGGATGACCAGCTCAGAGGTTATCTCTGCCTAGTTGGTCTTTGAGGCTGGGTGAGAAGAACCACAACCAAGGTCTGCTCTTAGGACAGGACCGCATGTATGCCCAGAGATGTCCAGGCAGGTCCTTTGCTCTAGGAAATGTCTTTTTACTCACAGTAGGTGCTCAGGGTGAAGGGTCTGAGGCCATCCTGGAGAGCCTCCACATGCCTCCAGGGTCTCAGTGAGCCAGCTGCAAGCAGAACATCTGGAACAGTTAGGAAAAACCCTTTCCCAGGACACCCAAGAGGTGCTTAGGGCCAGCCCCAAGGGATGGAGCGGACATTGCGTGACCACGTGCCTGGCTCCTGTGCATTTTTCAACCCATTTATAACAACCAGCCCAGAGTTAGTCATATTTGACCCATTTATTAAAATGGACACTTTGGGGAAAAAAAACCCACACCTATAAGTCAAAGATTCAGTCCTTGAAGATTCTGGTGACACTGTGTTCCGGGTGGGCTGCTTCTTAGGGCATTAGGGTTGTGACTCATTTCCTTTTTATTGCTATGATTCACTAATGAATATTGGTTGTCTAATATCTGCCTGGTTTTGGGTTCAGGTTTTCTTTTGTTTCCCTGCATCGCTGTTTTCAGTCTGACTCCAGGTCAGCAGAAAAATCAAATCTGAAATGCTGGCAAATGTCTTCAACTCAATTAAAATCTTGATTTATATGGTGCTTCTGCTGCCTCAAGAAAGGCTGTATATTTTCCTGATATTATGGGGAAATTACTTTGAGCCTATGAGAAAGCCAAGTTCAAGTTATGGCTATTGCAGATTTCCATTAGCAAGGCTCTCTGCAGCCATCAGATTTTTCTTCTCCTTCTTTGCTTAAAGAGAAGCTTGGATGAAAACACTTGGGATGTTCAGACCTTGACACGTGCAAAATCTGGTCCTCTCTGACCCCACAGTGTTTTCATGCACCCCCCCTAGATTCAGTGCCACAAGAACAGTCTGTTCCTCCCCTCCAAAGATGCTATGTATTTATTGCTTTTAAATCCTTAGCTGAGATTTCCAGGCTCTTTAATTGTCTTTATTTTTGCTGTGAGTTTCAGCCTAAGTGTTTCACCCATTTCTGTGGAAGAGGCAAGGAGAAAGATGCTGTCTTACTGCCTTACAGCTCCAACCACTGTCTCTTGAGCTGCTGTCCTCTCCTTTCCTTGCATCCCGAGATTTCAATGTGCAGCTAAAATCTTGGAGCTAAAAATCTCGCAACTGAAATCTCTGGTCTTCGCAGGGAAAAGCTGCCCAAATTTGCATGAGACAGGCTAAATTTGGGGTAAACCCACAAGATTTACATCAGACATTTTTCTCAGTGGGAAAATCTGGCTGCTAAGTTCTTCCAAGATGCCATCTTTGAAGGACATGTCCCACTCCCCTTGTAATCCCACGTGCATGGCTCATTCCCCTCCAGACATGGCAACCAAATCTCTGGGGCACTTCATGGCACTGACTTCATCTCTCCCCTGTTGACTCCTCTTTTAACTCCTGCCCCTGACACTCAGGCTGGGTGGAAGAAGGTGTTTCATTCAAAAGATCGTCTATGAGTAGGGCATTAGAGATTTCCCAGATGCTTTTCAACCTAAAGAGCATCCAAGCAATTTGAAAAGACACTGCACTTTGGATCTGCTGTTTGGCGATCGATGAAGCAGTGTGTATGGACGTGGGTGGAATAAGCAGAATATTCTCCCTTGCCAGAAATAAGTTTATCACTCTAGAAAAGCACAGTTTTACAGTGATGACTCTAAAAAAAATTAATTAAAAAAAAAATCAACCATAAATGTAATTGGTACAATTCCACACCAGCTTCCAGGCACTGACAGTAGGCAGGACCAGCCCCTGATGAAGTCTCTAGACCTTCAGCAATGGGGTTGTATTAGTGCACAGGATACTTGGTTTCTGCTCTGTGAAACACCTTCTCGTGGCTTTATAGTTCATTAGTGGTCCATGAACGACAGGTCAACATTGGATCAGTGCAGCAGAGCCTGGGCTTTACCACATGAGACACTTCTGGTCAGATCTGCTTATTTCTGGGAGTAATTTCTTTGCTGATGTCTCAGAACAGAGCCATAAATCACATTCAAATGCTATTAAACACAGCTGACATCTTCACAAGGCCTTTTGCAAGCTGATTGCTTGCAGCTTTAATGGCTGAAATGGTCATTATTTTTATAGCCAGGATTTCCCCTCCGTTTGAAGAAGAGTAAAATTCAGTCTGCGAATTGCTTCTCCTGACACTGCAACCAAAGGCAGAGGGGAAGCTTTGACCCAGCAAAGACTTAATGAAAACCAAGAATTTAATATCAAAATCTTTCCAGAGGAAAGGTATTTATTATACGACAAAGCACTGCAGGATTTCTCCACAGCAGCGGAGCAGGGATACCCAAAAGTGAGCTTGGCCCTCTGAGCAGCTCCAAGTTGGTGGGAGCTGATGGTGACCAGTTTGTGCATCCAGCATCTTGCAAGCCATGGGGCAAATGAAAAGGGAACGCCAACAGGTGCCCTGGAAATAGCGAACAGCTACAAAACCAGGGTAAAACTGGATCATGCTGTCTGAGCTCTTCCCTAAAGAGCCTATATTTACAAGAGTTTTTCTCTTTACAGACACAACCATGAGTGTCCCTGCCCATTCAGAGTGGAAATTCATATAACGAGTCCTCTGTTTTGATTGTGAACCATATGGCCTTTTCATCTCCATTCTCTAATACAAATCTGTTTAGATTGCCTCAAGCTGCTCAAGTATTTGGTCATTTGTGCTGGCATAACTGCCTAATTGTCCCTCTTCGTCACGGCTCTTCTGGATGGGATTGGGGCTTGTCAGCAGCAGCGAGTGAATTTATAAATCAGAGCATCTGTCAGAGGCTGGAGGGAGATGAGTGTCAGATGGGGAACAGACAGATGTTTTCTCATCCCTAAACCCATGGCTGGCTGCAAAACCAAGTCACAATTCGTTCCCATTACAGCATCCCAGCTCCGTCTGAGCCGGGAGTACAGAGAGGCAAATAGAAGGATCTGGCCTCTAATAAATCCTGCCGTCCCTCGTCAGACAATTTCCCTCGGTGGCTTTATCAATTTAAGTTGCAGGTATTTTATATGTGGCGTTTTTTTAACAAAGAATGATCCTATTTCTTGACTGTGCAATACTATCTTTTTATCATCTGCATAACTTTTCTCAGAGGTACTTCTTTCCTACAATTTTCCATGTAGTTAATTAACATCATAATATTTCTCTGGAAATCAACCCTGCAGAAACACTGGCTGCAGGTACAGGCACGTGCAGGTGAACCCCCCCACGTAGTCTGACACCAGCTATGACTGCCCTCTACTTACCCAAATTAAATATAAGCGAGTTAACATCCCTCATCCCTAGACAGTCATCAGCTTCCAATCAGTAATTCATCTTCACTCTCTGTTCCAGAGAGCACAAAAGGGAAAGAATATTAACTCTAATTTCATAAACTCTACTAATGCTTTCTTACCAGCTCTGTGAGCTTGCATGGGTATGGCTTTCTCTAAGTTTCACACAGCTGGAGATTTGCACCTCTTACTTACTGCTTTTTCTCTTCTTTCGCACATAGGACTGAGAAGACTTACAAAAAGCACTTGGACCTCAACATTCATAAGCTCTCTTCCAGTCGAAATCATTGCCAGGTGAAACTCTTCACTTTTATGTAATGCAGTTTTGCTTCAAAAAAAAAAAAAATCCCACAACATCCCATCCTTGTCCTCTATGTTGAGCTCCCTGCCCAGCCTTGCGGGTATGATTCTTTGCCTCCCTAGGATCTTGAATTTCTGTTGTTCTTTTGCTTTATACTACCAAGGCATTCCCCAGTAAGGCATAATTTTTGACCGAACAATTTTAAATGCACATCAGGGCTGATATACAAGGGGGACAAAATGAGCATTCGTAGAAGTCAAGCTTGCAACACGCCAAGTACATGGGGGCAATCAAGTGCTTTGGAGGGTGGGATATCTTCCTATTCATTTCTAAAGTCAGCAGGCCCAGATGAACTTCACCTTCAGCCACCCATCGCTGTCCTCCCCTCCACAAAAGTATTTCAGGCACCCTAATGGTACTGCAAAACCATACAGCTGGCCACAGCCTTCAGTCTCCCAAGAGGAGGTGGCTGGATGTTCTCCTGAGGTCCCTTCCAGCCTGGGTTACCCTGTGATCCCATGAAGGTGCTGGTCTGGTGGTCACCGTAGCTCCTTGCCCAGGAGGAGCTGGGCAGCCAGCAGCAGATTCCCTCTGTGCCTTTAGTCCCCCCTCATCACCTCCTCCTCTCTCCAAGCCCAGCATCCCCAGCAAATCACTCTTCAGATTGCTCTGTGCAACATCTTCAGCAAGACCAACTACTGGCATGAGAAACCAAAGCCTCCCTCACTTTTAACTCCAGCTTGCTAGCAGAGAATGAGCCCATATCTGAGGAGAGGTCCTTTGCTTCTGCAGAATAAATACATGAGCAACAGAAAGTACAATAGACAAAGTAAAAACAAGCGGCTTTGAAAACATGCTGACAGCCGTCTCTTTTCCCATCTGTCAATCCATCTGTCGTTCCTCAACATACCCCTGGTACCAAACAGCTGCTCACAAACATCTCTTCCTCAACGGGATTCCCCCCGTAGATGTTTCAGGATTCCTGGATGTATTTGAGACTGATGCAGTGGTCCAGTCATTTATCTGCCCCATTTCAGTAAAACTGAGAGCAATTTGTACCTGGGATGTGGCTTAAACATTTATGAATTTGAGGGTTAAATCAGTGTTGGAGGCCATAGCCTGTTCCCTATTTGCTCTCTAAATTAATTTTCATAGATGAGATACCTTTGCTTGTGCCCTGGTAGAATTCCAAGAGCCTGTGCAAGCTCCAAGTTGTGTTAAAAAAAATGTAATGCGGGGATTTGGTGGCTGAAAAAAACCTCTGTTGACCTCTAGGTAGAGATGGTCCCAGAACTGCACACATGTCCATCATGCAAGGAGGAGGCAATAAGCTCTCCCATGCATCCTTGGACATCCCAGCAACTGGATGCCTCCACTTTTCCCTCCTCTGTAGAAAGAAGAGCAGCAAGGTGCCTTGGTTTCTACCCAGTGCTCTTGATTTCTGCAGACACTGCCACGGGAAAGGTCTGGGAGCGGAACTGGGAAGCCTACAACTCTGCAGACCTTTGGTGGAGCAGAGCTGTTAATAAGCCATGAGGGATGGAGAAGTCCTCCCTGCTGCCTCAGCACTGGGAGTCACCTACCCCAGCCTCCTTTTTGGGCTCTTCCTTTCATGTCCCACTGGTTTGGTAGCCACAGGGAAAGGAGCCGTTTAATCTCTCTGTCTCACCCTGCCCATTCCCAAAACATGCCTCCAATTTCCCTAGGCCACGTTGATGTTCTCAGCCATAACCAGGATGTGTATGGTCCTTCACACGTAGCTCACCTCCTAA
>NW_009621906.1:0-10719 GCF_000690535.1 Cariama cristata
GACCGTTTACCCCTTGGTTAAAGCTAAACTTGCCTTCTCTTTCCCCAGCTGTTTAACATAGATACAGGGAGTTGGGAGCCCATGCCGGCGTGCTGGGTGCTGTGAAGGTAATTATTAATTGTCGGGGCTCCTGGCCGGTCCTGCTCCCTGCCCTGCTGGTATCAAGAGATGGCTGCCGGCGGAACCCTGCCTGCTGGGGCTCACCCTCCCTGGCCCGTCCGAGGACTAGCTCTGCTCAGGCCAGGGTAGGCAGCCCCGTAGGCAGCGGCTTACGAGGTTGTCTGCCAGGAGAGAAGGACCACTCCAAGCAGCTGAACTTTTCACTCCAGCTTAGAGATAGATTTCCAGAGATGCTTCGACAGAGGGGAGGGGATGGGAAGCAAGATTTGTAGGGGGACCAGCCTGGCCTTTTTGAATTCAGCTGCAGAGTTAGTTAACAAAGTTGCAGGTTCTCAGTCTCTTTTTCTCTTTCTTTGCCAACTCTTCTTTTTTTTTTTTTTTCCTTCCCTCAATATAAATACCCTGGGGCGGTTTCTTTTCTTTTTGGTATGAATGTGATGATCTTTCCGGGCTGTGATTGGCTCCAGGGCTTGTCATCGGGGACACACCTCCTGGCGTGGGGCCACCGCCTCCCCCTCTTGTGAAAGCTTCCCCTTGTAACAAGTGAGCGTAATTACATCAGTTACTCACTAGAGCACAGACCTGCTTTAAATTTTGGCCTCTTGGAGCCAGCAAGAAGCTGAAGGACTAAAAAATGCAGTTTCAAAGGCCTGTAACACTGTGGACCATACAAGTCACGCTGTGCTCTTCCCTTCCAGGAGTTAAGGCTCCCAGTCACACGTGAGGAGGAATGAATATCCGTACTAGTCATGGAACTGGCTACCTGTTAGAAGAACAAAACTGCTACACCAGTGGAGGATTTCCACCTTGCCAAAACCTGGCCCACTGAAAAAAATACACATCAGGTCCTTTCTGAATTGAGCTTTGGTGTAAATGAACTAGAAAAGACCACACTTCCAGGGGCACCAAAAAGGAAGAGAGCTCAGAGTCAGAGCTGCAGGGGCTGTGCATGATCCCTGGAAAAGAGCAGGGCCAGCTGAACAAAGGCATCTGTGCCAAAAGAAAATGCATTTTTACCCAACAGCAAGGGCCTACAAGACAGGGCCAGACCTGTTGGGGGAAGAGAGTGGCCCTAAAGAGCAGTGTTCCTGTGCCAAATGGATATTGCAGCAGCAGCTTGACACATTTCTGACAGGTCAGGATAGGAACTTGCAGTGGGTCTGTGGGCTTCTTCCAGAAAGAGCTGAGTGCTGGGGTGGGAGCATCCTTGCTGTGCTCCAGAGGCCCAGGTCTTCCACGAGGGGAAATAGTTGTAGCACATAGGAAGCCGGTGCTGTCACAGCTGAGAGTCTGCTCCACGCTGGCGTGGGAGAGTTTGGCTGATAAAGAGGCAAGTCTTTTCACAAGAAAGAAAGGAAGCGGTGCTCTGACTGGAGGAGAGGGCTCATGTCTTATCCCAGGGCATTTTGTCCATGTAGGGATGCGACCCTGACGTATGGCAGAGATGCCACTGCTGCTTGGTGGGCTGGAAGGATGCAGATGAGGCATAGGAGAATGCAAACCATCGATCTGGCTAGGAGAGCTGAGTCCTCATGTACAGACATTTGCAGGCTGTCAGAACTGCTGTTCTCACATGGGACGAACCCAGGCCTTTTCAAACCTGCCTTGCAAAAATTATAGAGGGAGAGACACCTTCCCCGCTGTCCCCCCGAGCTATTCTCTAGCATGCAGGTGTTTGCTCAGAGCACACAGCTGAGCAGATCCAGGCCTGGTTCTGGATCAGGCAAAGCAAAACTTGAACTGGCTCTCACATTGTTTAGGAGATGGATTGAATATGCTTGCAGCCTCTTTTCTCCGTCTGTCTCCTTCAACTCTCTGCCCTCCCCCAAAATAAAAATAACCACCTGCTTTCTATCCTGCATCAGAGAAATTTTTTCCTGGAAATGTCATGAAAACTGAGGTACCCCTACGAAAAATGTGGCGTTTGATGATTCAGCATTTTCCCATGGAAGAAAAAGCTCCTTTCTTTCTCTGACCTGCTCTCAGCAAATGGCTCAATGCCATGTGGTCCATGTTTCCTCCCAGGGACCTGTTCCTGAAGCTGCTGAGAAGCTTCCTAGGTCATGACCCATTCATGGTCAGTGTCATTGGATCAGACAGTCTGAACACAAGGAAAAAGTTCTCATTTGTTCTTACAGAGCTGAAAAGTAGTGTTGTTGCTTTCTGTGGTATCAGGTGTTCTCTGTATGATCTTCAGTGAGACCTGGGTTCTGCCTGATTTTGGGGAGAGTTCTCAATACAAGTGGATCTGCCCTGTCACTGAGCTGAGGTTGCAGAAAGGAAGGAGCGATGTATCACAGGAGCCAAGGAGGAGGCATGAAAAGGGACAACAGGCTTCCAGTTCTGAAAGATGAATACTGACAGTAGTGGCTTGGGATTTGGGTACCCAAAACTGAGGGTACCCTCACTGAGATGTGAGAGCTGCGGGGTCTGGCATCTCTGCAAGAGAGGCCTTTCCTGCTCCATCTATGCTAAGGGCTGGGGAGCTGGGATGGAGCATGTGGTATTTAAGATATGAAGCTGGATTTCTGACACAGGAGGAGCAGGCAGAACAGAGGGAGGTTGTGGTGTTGGGACAGGTGCATCGGCAGGCCATAGGGCACTTCCACGTTCCCAGATGGCATGTCAGCCTTTGTGCTGGCCTGCAGGCCAGGGTGAGAGTGTCAGCATGCAGCTTTGCTCTGCAGGATCCCAAGGCAGCACATTTGCCTGTTTCCTTTGCCTGTAAACAGCTGCCAACCCACCCTTCTTATACACCCTTTTCAGGTCGATCAAGCTTTTATCCTTACTGTTATTATGATCCCTAACATTTCCTGCGAGCAAGCTGTTGGCGAGTGATGAAATTCCTTATGTAGAGACTGAAATGCAGGGATCGCAGGAACAAAATAATAATGCTAGTCATAATAATAAATAACAGCCCCATTTGCTTTAATCCGCAGCTCACAAAACAACAGCCCAGTCCAAATTCTCATCTGCTGTGGAGATAAAGAGTGTGATTTACTCTGTCAGCTATGGAGAACAGACACACCACAAGGCAGTTATCTCTGGCCATAAACAAACTGGAGTGGCTTTGCCTTTTAACAGGCTCCCTTCTCCTCTCCTGTGGAGTGCTACTTTCCGCCTTATGTAACCCTCTGGGCAACTCCATTGACCTATTTTGTTTTAATAAACTTGAGCAGTTTGAGTTATGCACCCTCCACTTTTCAGACGCCATTGCCACTCCACAGGGCTCCCTTTCTTGCCCTGCTCTGCAAGGTTTCGTAGGTAGTATCTTGGGAGAAGCTAAATAAACAGCTTCCAAGTTCCGACACAGTCCATATGTGCCAAGCTTCCTCTTGAATGTTAGCCTTGGAGGTGAGAAGGAAAAACTGAGTTGACTAGGAAAACGCGTAACCTTTCAGAAACAGTTTTTTATTACCTTCCTTATCACCCCTTTAAGGTCATAAAGATTGTGCCAAAGAAGCTATTAAGTTTTCCAGGATTGCAAAATATTTTATCAATGATAGAGATGAAGCATGCCGTTCCACTTTTCAATTTTTTGCTTTAATTTTCCTTTTATGTTCGGAGATTTGATCTTAATCTTCCCTCCGTACCTTTCTGTTTCCGTCCTGCTTGGAGGCAGTCAGACATGGTTAATGGTTTCTTCTAGCCAGAAGCCTACACTGAGTTGCAAACAGAAGACCTCTCAGGCATTAAAACAAATTAAGAGAAAAACTAGAAATGTGGGCACCATGGTTCCTTAACAGACTGGGCCTCTGACTTTCCCTCTGTCATGGTTCCTGAGATGGATAAAAACTTCTGGAGAGCAATGGCTGACAGCAGTGGTTTTCCATACTGCCTGGTCTACTTGAGTTAATTTAGGAGCTAGAAAAACATCTGTCAAAACTTGACGCTAGAATGTTTCTAGTGGTTAAATACTGGAGTCTGGGCTCAAATGGCTGCACATTCGTGTTTCCACCAGGTTATCCTAGAGAGGAAATAGGGATCAAATGCCGTAGGAGGCCATCTGAGATTCCCTTCCCCACATGCTGCAGTGGAGGAGCAGATTAGTGTCCTGCTAAATCCCACACTGGAGAAGGATATCCAGAGCTTTGGAGAAACACTGAAAAGAGGCTCATGAGAGGCCCAATTCTTCACACTGAACTGGAAAGTGTTACGAGTGGACTGCAAAGCTCTACTGAATATCGAGTTAATCCAAGATTTACGTGCCGTAAGCCTCCAGAAATTGGGCTGTGGTGGGCTTTAGCTAAAGCAGTGTTAGCTAACCTTTTCAGAAACCCTGTTTTTCCTTCCTGTGCAGTCTTTCCGATGGGCCTTGTTTTCCTGAAGGAACAGATCCTCAGCTGGCATAACATAGATTCATCTCACTGAAGCCAGTGAAGCTGGAGGTTAGGAGGATCTGACCCCAAAGCAATTCCTCTTAATGGTGACATGTTTGTTGCCACCAGGCAAGACAATGGACTGAGCACTGGTGATGGAAGAGTAGCAGACAGGCTACTGGCACAAAGATCCTCCATTCGCCTCTCTCATGGCATGTACTATAAAGAGACGCAGAAGCAGTAAGGTGAGACACTTCAGTGAAGCTGGCGTGAAGAAGAGAGGAGTCTTACTCACGCGGAAAAGCTTTTATCGGGGAAGTGCCAAGATAAATCACTAACAGAGGCTCCTTGGTCGAGACGATTCAGAAAGAGGACAGTAGCAAGCTAATTAATGCCAACTAGCAGTAAAACAGAACGGTATTCCGAGCTTTTAGGACAGCGTGTGTCAACCTTTTCCAGAGTGTCCTGCAGGGAGAGGCTGCCCCATTCCCACAGGATTAGACCTCATGCCTGGGGTGGGCAGAGGGGCCGGGGTGGAGGATCTTCGAGCTATTGTTTCAGGTGCCTTGCCAATCTGAACAGGCATCTCAGCATTGATTTATCCTCTGGTCATATTTTCCAGGTTCTTTCTCCAGTCATGTAACAGTATGGAAAGACTTCCCCAGTGACTGTAACGGGAAAAACAGGGTAGGGTGGAGGAGGATAAAAGGAATGGGGGGACGTGCCTGTTCTGACAGCTTGGTCCATCCTGGGGGGAGCTTGTAATTCCCAGCTGGAAACTGTCGCTGGGGCAGTGATTTGTGATGCTGAAGCCACCCACAGTCTCCTAGTGGCAGCTTAAAGTAGGGTGGTCACTGGGCAAGGAAGGCAAGACCCATGCTATTCTCAACATCCGTTGCAAACATACAATATCAATGACAGACTTTTAATAATTTCAAAATTTTAAGTTAAATACATTTTCTCTCTTTTGAAATAGAGCTATTTAAAATTAAATGTGGAACAATGGCCTCCTGTATTAGGAATGAAGCTTAGTATCATTGATAAAAAGCTTCTTTTTGTCTTGTTTGCTTTTAAATATCAAGTTACACATGCTTCCTGCCAAAACATTTCAGAAAGTTGAACCACACCACTGCCTAAGCACCTGGAACCAAAGCTTGATAAGTGTTAAATCCACTTTTGAGAGCAATTGCTCTTCTGTGAGTAGAAGATGACTATTTTTTCCATTTCAGTTTATTCAACAACTTAGATTCAGTGATTTACTCACTCAAAGTTAAGAAACTGAATGAGGTTTGGGAAAAGCAGAAAAGCTTGTTTTTCTCCTCCGGTCTATGAGGAAAATGAGGATGAGAGGACAAGATCCAGCAGATCTACAATGTTGGGGTATATGATGTCCTGGAACAACCTGTTTAACCCACTAGCCACTGATACAACTTTCTTTCTTTGATATTACTTTGTCTTTTTTGTTTTGCAATTAAGATGGTTTATTTAAGTAATACACCAAGAGTTTAATAAAACTGTTTTTAGACATTTTTAGTGTATTCAAATTTCATTCTGAATGCAGCCTGATAGGAATCAATTCTAAAGAAAAACAGTCATCCTATAACAAATTAAAAATGCATAATTCACTATTTTCCAGCACAGAAAAATGCAATAATCAAGACCTAATAAAAGCATGTGAAACTGTAAGTAAATATGTGTAGATAAAACTAACTGCCGGTAACAGTGAGTACCAAAGTTAGTAGACAGACTGTATGGGGTTTTAGGTCAACAGAGTCTTACTAGTTACAGCCTGATGAGTATCAACCTTTCTTTAGGGAAAATAATTAAAAAGGATAAATGGAAAAGAAGTTTTGATTTACTATTTAAAATTAAGCTCTCCTGATTGCTAATTTAAATGGGTGATTTAATCTGTTCACTGAGGCTCAAATCTATCCATTTTAGCCCAGTTTCCCCGTAGTTACCACATGGGTGGGGTTTTATGCATCTGTTTCAGTTTCAGGCTGTACTCTGTGAAGCTGAAGCCAAACCTCCCTGAACTCAATGAGATTTTCCCCACCAGTTTGCCAGCAGTCTGGAGCAAACTTTCAGTGGTCCAGATTGATGACTGTTCAGTCGCTAAAAACCAACGCCTAGTGCAATTCCTTGCAGGTAGCTTCTGTTGCGGCTTGACGTGTGTCATTAAGTGTGCTTGTAGCATTCTCGGCAGAGGAGCAAATAAACAAGGTGCTCTGATGATAACACGTGCTAGCAGTTTGTAGTGTCCCTGCCTATGCTGTATCTCTCTTTCGACCTCCTGCCTGTTTACCAGATCTTTCCTAGCTCAAAATTTGCTTTAGACAATGTCAGCTAAGCCCATGTCAGTACCTGTGCAGAGGCAAAAAGCAACAGCCATGAAGGAGGTGAACCCAAATAGAAGTCATGATTTGAAAAGTTTGAGGCTGAAGGAGAATGTGAAAACAGTGGAATCATCTCCTTGAAGAAGTAGTGGAAAAAAATGAGGTAACAATATATTGTGATACAACTGGAAGCGTCAGTCACTTGCTAGGAGTTTTTCTTCTGCTTCCCCAATCCTTTATTTCTGTTCTGTTCTAGTCTAGTCTAGTCTAGTCTAGTCCACCCCATCACAGCCTATCCCATTGTACCCCATCCTATTCATCTGGGTACCATGGGACCTTAAAGCTCCATTTACGTTAGGCTCTATGGGAAGACCAAGCGTATTAACCTCTTCCTGCCTCCAGAATTGTGCAGCCAACCCAGCACAGAGCTGGGCTGTGCAGGGATTGCCGAGCCAGCTCTGTGCACAGCTGCAAAGTCTTGCTCCTGGTGTGAACTCGTTCAGACCTCGATGTGTACCACAGAGCACTGTGCCACCCAGGCATCTGCTAAGCGGAAGGCGCAAGGCAAGTGGTAGCGACAGACTGACTTGCAGTGTGTGATGGGATGATGAGGCAAAAGCAGGCAGTGGACAGAGCAACTTTGTGCTATGTCACATACGTTCTCAGCTGGTTTTGTGTCCAGACAGTTCCCCTAGTGCAAGGTACACACTACGTGTTTGCAGCTCTACCTATCTACTGATCAGCCCATCCGTGTCATCAATCAGCTTCTCCATCAGGGTGAGGCCTCTGGACAGACATGTGCTAGCTATTTCATAAATTTCTTGCAGTGTATTTACTCTGTTTAACTAGTAATGGCAGAGTTCATGGGTAACTCCATCAGGGAAAACATCTTCCTATGTCCCATGGCAAACACACGCACACAATTGTCCAGTTGGGCTCCAAAATGACCCATACTTGTCATCTCTGAATCAGTTTCTGTTTTCCAGCCCTCCCCACCAGTTTACAGTTCCTGTTCTTGAGCTCCTTCCTCTGGCTGTAGATGCCTATCAGCATAACTGGAATTCATGGCATGACCTTTGATTCCTTCTGTCCTCATGCCAGACTCCAGCAGGTCTCTGTTATCAGATACTAAAGCCTATTATAACGTGAAGTGCATGCACAAATTTACCCAGGCGGGTATGCTGGCATCCTTGCCTGATAGTTCGTCCTTCCCAGAGGAGCACGGACATCTCTCAGCCTCCTTAGGGCCGCCAGGGCCCCTCTTTACATAAGGAAAATATGTTGGCACGAAAGGCAAACGGTTACACATGCTTCTGCTATTTTCTCTTTCAGAGGGTAAATGCTTGTTCATATCCCATGACATCATCTTTGACACCACACACTGGTGGTGTGTCAGGCAAAGATGGTGTTCTCATCTGCTGTCTGCCTGAGCCTGCAGGGACCCTCTGGCCCTGGAGCCGAAAGAATTGTCCTCATTATCCTCCTTCTAACTCAAGGGAGCAACATTTCCCCAGGTGGAGGCACAGATGAGGGATGTGACTTGCCCAGCATCACTCTGTGAAGGCCATGGCGGAGCTGGGGACAGAAGCCAGGCCTCAAGAGTCCCAGTGCTATCGTTCTGCAATACCATAGCTGGTTTCATGACATACATGAGTTCTTCCAAGCAATCCTGTGTCCCATGCAGACACCACAGCCATCAGCAGGGCTACCTTCTGGGCCCTTGGGCACTGCAGGGTATGTCCCTCCTTGGTTTGACCTGCAGCAGAGCTCCAAAAAATGCAGTACGGGGAGGTGAGGTGCTGGCTGACCTCCTCCTGTCCTGGGTATTTTGTCAAAGGTTGGGTCACATCATAGGCCCTAGTCTCTGAAGAGCTGGCCCTGGGCAGTACATAACCAGAGCAAATCTGGCAAAGACAGGAGGACTACCTCATCTCACCATGGTCACGTGTATGTAGCAAGACATCTCTTTACTAGTAGCAGATGGGATGTACTGCTCCTGGTCTGCGTGCTTCCCGAGACACCTCCTAGGACCATTTGAGACACAAAATTAATTCTCATTTCCTCCAAGACCCTTGGACAGCATCCTCAGCTGGTTCCTCATGCTGCTTTCCTCTTGTGCGAGGGCCCAGCTTGTCAGACGCCTTGGCTTGCCATCAGGTTTCAGTCGCCCTGCATGAAAACTGTCCCATCTGGTTGTTCAGGATATACCGTACAAAATCTCCCTGCCTCTGCCTGGCCTCGGGCGTGCTGGCTGTGGCACGTGTTTTGGATTTGGGCACTTTAGCTGCAGGCAAACTCTGTTCTCCTTCAGCAGCGTGCTGGGTTTGTCGGAGGGTATTAGGAAATGTTCCTATGGTGGGTGGAAGCACGTAGTGCATCTGAGGCAGTTGCTGTGGTTGTGGGGGACAGCTCTGGCCTGGCCCACGCGGTCTCTCCTGCTCGGGTGATCCTCTGCCCTGTTTGCAGCAATGCTGCTGTGAACGCCGCTCACCCACACTGGCCTCGCACGACTGAGCCTGTTGCCAAACTGGAGTGCCTCAGCTGATCCAAGGGAATTTTAATTGAACCACCTTCGCCCACTGCGAGCGGGTGCCAGTTTGTCAAGCCTTGGTGACGTTAGCTGGTGCTGGCGAGTGCAGTGGGTTCATATGCATGCTTTCTGTGGAACTGCAGAAATGCTTCCCACTAAATTACTACACATATGCCTTTGCAATCGTTAAATGTAGGAAGTACCTTTTGTGTGCCTGATAATACACCATTACAGTCATCCTGGAAGCTGCTTCCTCCTTGCCCCAGTGTCTCCTAGCTCATCACACAGCAAAATGTGAGAGGAGTGGGATGGGGCCAACAGCAGGCTTAGGAAATCCAGCTTCAGCCCACCAAGGGAGAAGAAAGTTCTGATGCCAGGTCCATAGATGTAGGGAGCTCTCTGTTAAATGTCCTCCCAGACTCCATACAGTATGGTATGGAGTAAGAGACAGATTTGGTATTAATCAGATCTTAGGCAATTTTGAACAGTGCACATGAAAACCAAACACCTAGAAGGGAAGAGTCTTAAGTTCCTCCGTGATGTTCTTGGTCCTGGAATGTGCAGGCAGCTACATATGGAGCTAGCTTCAACTTGAGGTCTTGAGATACAGTCCTGCAAAAAGTACATTAAACAACGCTCTGTAGCAGCACAATGAGGCCGCCTTATGTGCTTGCTGCTTGTTCTCACACTGGTAGTGTGTGCTGTTCTCACACACAGCTTCACACTCCCTGGTTATACATTAGCAACGACACATTCTTTAGCTCAAGTTTGAGTTGGATGTAGATTGAAGCCCGATACTACAAAGTACAGTTGGGGAGAAAGAAAACATCACTCAGGGTCAAATATTTTCTGGTCTCGGGTTAGTAGGCAGAACATGTGACAAACCACTAAGTACTCTTATTGATGAGGATTTATTGGGTACCAGTAGCGCAAGAGAAGATGAGGTCCTCAGGTCTGAAGGCCTTCTGAAACAAAGATACCAAACAGGCACTCTCAGTGGATGAATTTTTCCTCAAGGTGGACGGCACTTCTGGGAATGTGGGGTGGCATGGTGTGCTTTTGCTGAGGGGATTAGGGTCTAGACATCTGAAGGATGAAGCGTTTTTTGTGGAGGAAGCTTAGCGGAGCAGGAAAGGAGGTACAGGCATAGGTAGAACAGGAAGGGGCTGCTTTGGTGTGGGCTCAACAGAGGTGGTAAACTGGGGGTTGAATAAGCAAGGTCTTACATTTCCATCTTCTGGCCACACCCTCCAAATCTCCGATGTACCCAGAAAATACTGATCATTCAGAAAGCCTGTGCTTCTCTCCCGTGGTCACAGGGGCCAAACCGCCAGTGCATGTAGCACACTTGACTGGAGACAGGGAAGCTGGGACATTGTCTACGATAACCAGCTGTTCATACCAGCCATTCCTG
>NW_009621906.1:10742-14251 GCF_000690535.1 Cariama cristata
TGCTGCCTGTGTGTCCAGCCCCTCTCTGTCCCTTCGCAATCCACCCGAATGGAACACATTGCACGGTATCATGCTGCTTGGAGAGAGGGCTTCAGCGTGTGCTGACTTTGGACAACCTTCCACAACTCCCATGTCGTCTTTCACTCGGGGCCTAGCCATCGCATGCATCCTGATAAAAATCATATGTTTAGGTCAGCTGGATTTGGGTTGGATGTCATGCCCGAAAAAATGATTCCCCATCCGTGTGCAAAAACATCTTTTCCCTGAGAAAGAAATTAAGAGTCACATCAATGCAATCAGATCCCCAAATTAATGCAAACCCATCACCAAGGAAATTTCATTTTTAATAATTCAAAATTACATAGGGAAGATGCAAGTAGGGAAGAGAGGAGCAAGGAAAGCCAAAATAGATCAAGGCAGAGAGCTCCAGCTGTCTCGCCAGCTGCCTTTGGCCACTGACAACTCAATCTAAATCTTAACATGGGGGCACAAGGCAGACGATAGCAGATCACACTGCCTTTAGCAGTTTTACTAAAGCATGGGAGGACAGGTTGATGGAGAATATTAGCTGCCATCCTCCCCTTTTCCTCTCATTTCCATGCTTGGTGGAGCAGCCATGCTATGATCTTAGGCCTGATATATATATAGCCCTCCTACAGCCCTCTTTTAAGAGGATGCTTGGCCTGAGGAGGGAGGTGGAGGTAGAATTGGCCGCTAAAAAGGTTTTGCTGACAGATCCTTTTGGGTATTCTTTAGAGATCTCTTTTGCTTCCATTTCCTTCTTCTTTCATAGAGTCTTTGTACTCTCCTGGATCAGTAGTATCTGGAAGGAAGGACAGGAGGAGAGGTGGAGCTGTACAGGAGGCTGTACTAGCCCACTGAAAATTGCAGACTATGAGAAAGGTGTGGACTCATCCTTGGTCTCTGCCTTTTTGATTGCATGTGTATCACAAGGGCCATGGCACTTCCAGCACACTGCTTGGTTTGCTGCCGTCTCAGGGAGGACTGCGGGGATGAGCCTGCTCACAAGACAGCAGCTGGTGGACTTTGTCCAAGGAGACTCATGGAGCTTCAGCTGAGCCTCAGCCTGTTTTGGGCAGTGAAGCTGAAGTGGTCTCAGGTGTAACAGAAGTTAAGAGATTTGCCAAAGGTCACAGAACAACTGCGGCAGAAATAGGACCAAATGTAGGACCTTCACTGCAGGGCCACCCATGTCATGGGAGAGACAATAGTCGGGCAATTATTTCTAGGGAGGAGTTCCCAAACTTTGATGTCTAAAGAGCCTTTGTGAGACATCCCCTTACAGAGTCTCTTGGCCAGCCCTGGGATGCCAGGGCAGGACAAGAACGCAACAGTTTTCTCATCAAACCAGGCAGGGACTGCACAGGATAAATCTTGTCCTGACTCACTCAGGTAGGTTGGTGCATATGTTGCTTGGATAAAAACAGTTCCTCAGCTACCAGAAGTGAACATCTTGGCCTAACAGACTGACAGGGAAAGGACGCACATTTGAACAAACCTAATAACTGTGCTGTGGTGATGGTTCCTTTTGATTGTCTTGTCGGTACAAGTGGCTCATATTCAGAGAGCTGGATATGGCACTTCTGAAATCCACTTCTCCCAAACCTCTAGTGTTAACTCCCCTGTACAAACCTCAGTGCAAAATTACTCAACCGCAGCAGCATGCTGACACGCACGATTTTGCTGATGGACAAACAGCAGTTTTTCCCAATGCTTCCATACAGTTGTCCTGCCAGTGGGAGGTATGATTTCAGGATTGTTAACATGAATAAACAACATCCTGTGACATCTACATTTGTTGGGCCTCCTTCCCTCCCTCATCTCCAAATTTCTGACATGACCTTTGATAAGAGAGTGGCTTGCTGGAATGACACTAGATTGCTAGGAGCTCTTGTGAGACAACCCCTTATCAAAGGCTAAGCACCGCTGTGACCAGCATGGAGTGCCAGTCCAAATTTACCCAGGCTGCTATGTTGGCATGCGTCCCTAAATTCTTGGCTTCATGGACTTTTATCTTCCCCTGCGAAACAAAGGCATCATGGACTCTGCTCTTAGCTGCCCCTAGCCTGTTTGACACCATAGAAATATGCCCAAGTGCAAACATGCTCACCTTCCCAACCCATATACAGAGCTCCCCTCCCCAAAAACCTCAGGGAAGATATGTTTAAAATATGCATTTCCCAAGTGCAGCTCTGTTTACTCGATAGTGATTGTTCAAGGAGGTGTTTTTGGCCTCTCCTTTCCCATTCTTCAGTTCTCAACCTAACAAGGGCTGTATTCTTGTCACTGTGTTTATCAGGCAATGAAGGTGAAGCAGCAATGACTCTTCCCGGTGCCAGCTGGCACCGTGCCATGTGATTGTTGTCAAATGGGGATGTAATAATCATAATAATATGTTTCTCACTTAATTCAAACCTCTCCTGAGATGCTCTTTTTATTTGAGGGGAGGTGGGGAAAGGATCTACGGTTCTTTGCATGTCTCAGTCTGCCGCTCCGGCTGCCTCTCTTTATCCTTCCAATCTTGCCTGTGACAAACCATTGGAAAGCCTGCAGCTAACTTCACCCTAATGCACTCTTCGGCTCCAGGGAGAAGGCTCCCCAAATGGTCTCTGAGCATCAGAAGGGCTTCTGGACCCCCAATCTGCCTTCCGCAGCTCTCCGTGCTGTTTGGTGTCTGGGCTGCGGATGGCTCCGAGTCTGCAAGAAGGAGCTGGAGCACCAGGACAGTGTGTACAAAAGGAGAGGAGTGGCTCAGCCCCAAGTCTTCCCCTCTAACTTTCCTGCCTGTCTGGCCATTAGGAAGTAGAAGGGAACTCAGTCATTAATAACCCTTGCAGTTTTTTGGCCTCCGCGCTGAGCCTGTCCATGAGACACCAATTATAATTGTGCTGTGGCCAGAAATCTCAGCTAAATGGTCAATGTCCTGAGATTCTAAGAAATTCTGTGGAAGAATTTCTTTGTGGAGAGAGAGAGAGAGGATGAGAAAAAAGAGGATTTTCTTGGACACATGGCAGTCTGCGAGCAGGGCCAGGATTTCACACAAAGCAGCTCGCTGTGGCTGGCTCCCTGTGCAGAGACTCAGCAGAAGACCCACATGTCACCAGACCTAATGCGTCTGGCTTTCCCCACGGGGGATGAATTTCACCCTCTGACCATCTCCACAGGACCCCACTGCTGCCCTGCTCCTTCCACATCCGGGGAGCGGATCCCTTGGGAGAGGATGGGCAGAGCCTGGACTGACACCAAGACCCTGGAGCGGGGAGGCTCCTCACCTCTTTTCTCGCTGTCATCTGCATCATCGGGTCCCCGGGGTGATGGGGGGAATTCTGTCCTACGGGCGAATCTGCACTGCGTGTTTGTACCCATTTAAACCATGATAGAAGTTAACGCATTTCATGAATACATGTGCGTTCTTTGCACCCGAGATCTAAAATCTACATTTCCAGAGCAAAAATGCTGACTAAAATGATTACAAAATATATTAAAAT
>NW_009621907.1:0-257 GCF_000690535.1 Cariama cristata
TGGGCCCCCCTGCACACCTGTCTGGGGGCGGGGCCGGAGTGCCTGAGCCCCGCCCCCTGCACCACCTCCCAGCGTACCCTGCTGCCGCCCGCAGGATGTTTACAGTGAGGCCGGAAGGGGTGGATCTTGGCGGGTGATGGGCAACAGAGTCAGCAAATCAGTGAGGGGGTAGCACGGATGATGTCAGTTCATGCGGCTGGGGAGGAGAGCTGGGGAGGGCGGGATTTTGTGTTGAGTGGCGGCCGGCCGGCTCAATG
>NW_009621907.1:343-608 GCF_000690535.1 Cariama cristata
GGCTGGGACTTGTGCATCACGTGTCAGACCGAGGTGGACGGGGCAGGCACGCATCCCCCTCCCTGAGTGACAGCGTTGCCAGCAAATGGGAGAAGACAGTTGAACCACCTGTGAGAACTTCCGAGCGATAGGACTGGCGGAGAGGCGGGCCCTGGTGTTGAGCGACAGGTCTCTCGCTCAATAGGAAAACAACAGCTGGGAGACGCCCTGATGGACATTCTCTGTGGCCAATAGCTGCCAGAACCTGTGCTTGAAGGAGAGCCCC
>NW_009621908.1:0-7956 GCF_000690535.1 Cariama cristata
ATATGGTTGAACTTGATGATCTTTGAGGTTTCGTCTACCCATAACTATTCTATGATTCTATGTTCCAGTACTGATGCCAAAACACTTCCATGTCTGTGTGCTGACATCTCATTTCTTTCTTGTTCAGTAACATCTATAGCTATGGTCATATGCACCTTTGATCTGCCTGGAATGGATGGAGAGAGGTATGGCTCCCCAGCTTAGCCACTGGAATATAGTTTGAGTGCTCCTGTGTCTGCTTGAGTACAAGGTCAGTGGTTTAGCTCACAGCACTGTCTTTCATAGTTTAAGCAGTTGTATCTTTCCAGGAAGCAGGTGAGATTCTTCACATATTCCATTCCATTGATTCTGACATGTCAGTAAAATTCACCGTCAGAAAACCCATATACCAAACTCTTCCAGACCATTGGAAACTTATCTATGCCATTTTAGAAACGGGAGTTGTACACAGGAGACATTAAAACTATCTGGTGGCAAAGCCAAACTGTCATAGATTGGGAAATGTACAAGTGAGTTAATCCTGCCTAATTTGCCTTCTGTGTTTCATGTGTGTTTTGGTGTAGACTTTAATTACTTACATTGCTTTGTGTTCCCTCTTCCTTTCCCCATAGGACCCATGAGTCATTAATTGCACAGGATGGGTGGTGGTAATTTAATTAGCTGCTGTTAACAATTGTGGAGAAAAACAGTTAGGTGTTGTTGCCTCCTGTTCTTTTCTGTTGTTTGAACACTTATCTGAAGAAATAATTGGAACTCAAAAATGGTGACATTGAGTCAGTCCAAATACCTCTCTTGAACAGCAATGCGTTTTACAATAGCTGTAAACAAATGCTTCTGAAGGAGTAAGAACAGGAAAATTGTATGTGCTACTGTTACCTGGTATCATACAAGTTTCCAACTCCTTTAATTGCAGGCAATTTTGGAATTAGTTGTGGTTTATGTCCTTATCAACATCAGTAGATTTTAATCTTTGAGTATGTCCAGTTTCTTCATGAAGTCAGGCAGAATCCACAGCCTCCTTTGGCAATGAGCTGGTGGTTCTTCAGGTGAACTACCAGTTACATGACAAACCACCTCTTGTCCTTTTGAAGCTCTCTCTGATGAGCTTAATTCAACGGCTCTTAATCCTTTTACTGGAAGAGACTTGGTACCACCACCCTCCAGAACCTACTTAAAGCTTCATAAATTTGTCAGACCTCTCCAAAGTTCTCTTTTCCAGAATGAAAAACCTGAGATTGCTTAGACTGCTTCTTGAAGGAAAAGCTATTCCATATTTTGATCATCCTTTTTGTCCTCTTAGGAACCTTTTCCAGTTCTGTTACCCTTTTTGAGATAAGGAAAATAAAAAATACAGTGGTTAGATTGAAACGTAGATTTATATAATGGCTCGATGATGTTCCTGTCCTTACTTCTAACACTTCATTCTTTTTTTTTGAGAACGACCAAGGACCAAACTACTGTTTTCATGGGACTATCATAACCCAAAATCCCATCCTGAGTAATATAATGGTCAGCTTAGACCTCATCAGCTTATTAGCACTGCAGTTTTTTTCCCCTCCATGTAGATCACTTTATTTGTTGGAATGTCACCTGTCATTCTGCTGCCTGGTCAGTCTCACAGTGTCCCTCCATGAATCGCTGGTCTATACTGTTTTAAATAACTGCATGTTGCTCACTGCTTACCTTTACCACAGCAGATGCATCACAGATCCTTGAGAAATTTTGCAAGTGACCTCCCACCATTGCAGAAATTGACCATTTACTCTTACCCTCTGTTTCCTGCCACTTAACCAATTATTTGCCCATAAAAGGCTTTTCATTTTCTGTCACAACCACTCGGTTTTCATTAAGTGTTTGAAGAATTTTGTGGAAAGCTTTCTGAAAATCCACCTTGACTATGCTTTTATGCATCTTTCTGTGGCAGTCATGGCTACTATGTCTGGGTACTTCACAAATGCTGAATTTCATTTATTCATATGTCTCTGAGATTGTAAAATTTCTTCAGATATGGAACAAAGCATAGAGTAGCTGAAGTCTAAACTGCGTAGTAAATTAATGTCCAGTTTCAGACTAATTTTTTTTCTCCAGAATTATTTTTTTTCCAGAATTCTCAGCCTCATAGACCATGTCATCCATTCCTTGTATGGTTCCATAATGTTGACTGTAGCAGTGGCTAGTTCTTCTCTTGAGTCATACTCCAGTGTCTCACATTGGGTATCTAAAATAACATCTATCTTTGAAATGTGTAAGTGTCCTAACAGAGACCCTCCATGGCAGAAGCAGTAGTAGAATTACATTTGCCAAGGTGGTGCTCTTTTGCTTGTAATGAGAAAATCCCTTGCCTTCTTCAAATTTCTGCAACAAATGCTGTTGCAGAGTCTACAGATTTGTACGACAGATGAATTTGCTGTGATTTGTCCTGTGTGAGTCAAGGGTTGTTGCACTGCCATTGTCTTCACTGCCAAGAGACTTAAGGAGGACAAGTTAACATAATTACCAGAGATGTTTCTTTGTCACTTCAAATGTGAAGTTAGCATTTATGACACCAGCTGGTCCTGTGGCACCAGCCAGCATAGTATGGTGTGCAGAGAGTTCAGCAAAGGCCAGAAATGCATACATTGATCCAAATAATGACATAATGCCAAAATGCAGCAGTGTGGTCAGTAAACCAATTTTAAATCTTACTCACTGACTGTGCTAATTTAATCTGCCCAGGATTTGTGTGCAAATGTTGGTGCAGTATAAATGATTTGAGCTCTTGCATTTTGAACTCCACATATCCATCTTCTGAGAGAATTAAAAAAAAAATTAGGTTGAAATTTCTGGAGAACAGAAAGTAAGATAGAATGCATAACAGGAAAAAGCATGGAAAATTCTCGTTTTCCCATTGTTTTATTGTAGTGGAAAAGCTGGGCTTGGAAAGAGGTGGGTTATGCACATGGATTTTTATTCATATCCGGAGTAGAACTGGATTTGATCACTGTGTCCTGACATCCTGAAATGAGGTCTTACGGTCCCCAGCACTTGTTGGGAGTCAACACATGCTGGGGTGTGCCCTAAAGGTTGTGGTAGGCCAACCAGTCAAAAGGTTTCTGCCTTATGCAATCTTGCAGCTGCAGGAGACCAATAATTAAGATGAACATAGAGTATGTAATTGTCAGTAGATAATAAAATACAGTAGATAGTTGTCTTATCTACTGCTTCTGTGCTGCAGGAAGTAGGAGGCACAGAGTGAGGGAAAGGGAATGATTAGGAGGAAGGCAGCAGGTAAATGGAGGTTTCTTTCAACCAGTAGTCATCCTCTCATGCTTCTGTTCATCTTGGCATTTCCCCAGGGGGAATCTAGAAAGGCCTTTAGTATTTTTATTAACATTGCAGAGCACCTTAACTGTTCCAGTATTGCCTTATATAAAGCTGTTTTACCACATACACAGATGGAGTTCTTAATTGGTGTGATTAGAGTACCTGAAAACTTGCTGTAACTAGCAAAGAAAACAGAAAAGGAAGAAAAATAGAGTAAGGGAAGGGAAAAATAGTTAGGTAGATCTAGAGAGCATATGTAGGATTTGTGGGAGTGATCGTGTATGTGCATGTACGTATTTGTACTAATCTCTCCCCTCCCTTCCTCCAGCTGCTTGCATATCTGGGACAGTTTTTCCATTGGCAAAAGAGAACTTCCTACAGAGGGTGTCTTTTACGATCTTTTAGTATAAGCCACATAGCTGACAGTACACCAGGAAAAACAGGAAAGTGTGTAGACTTTGCAACTATGGAAGAAGACAGCCTTTCCGCTAGGTCTTAACATGTTGACTTCTTGCGATGTTTTTATATGTAGTTATTACTTTAGTTGAGCAGAATTTTAAATTAATGTGTAGATAGAGTCTGTCTGAGTGAAGAACAGGAAGGTCAAATGCTAAATTTTATTTCTCATTTTCTCCCTTAGTAGTTCTCATTTTTCCAGTAACATCTGTTTTTGCCTAGGCTGTGATGGATGTAGGTTAGATACTGCACCTTAGCATGGATGGAGCTCCAGATGACGACTCGCAAGTGGGGCTGATCCGTTACTATTTCTCTGCTTCTGGACATTGGATACTGCAGAGTCTTGAGGTCAATAACCAGATGAGATGGTGATTGTTCCAAACGTTGGGAATCTGTAAAACAGTTTCTAGTGTGGGTTTGGGAATGTAATGCCCAATAACCGATAAACCTAAAAAAAGCTTCTTTTAGGTGTCAGTAATTAAACTGGTTGTGTGGTAGTCATTCCTCTTTGTGAACCTTCCTCAAACTGTTGAGGATTTGTCTGTTATGGAAATGGTAGGTTGGCATTTTCAAAGTTACTCTTAAGGTTGATATTTATGCGGTCCCTTCCACTTTTTTTTTTTATTAAATACGAGACTCCTGTAACTTATAGCCATCTCAGAAACTATTAGCTGTTTCTTGCATCCCCCTTGTCTGACTGTTGTAGAATGTGCTTGTTAGCTGACTGCACTCTCTCTGAACCTTGCCTCCCTCCTAAGGAGACTGGAGGATTAACAGCTGTTTCATATGCCACTTATCATCCAAAGAACTTTGTACACGCTAGCAAGTTTTAATCAGTTTACTTATACAAGAATCAAGTCCTCCGTTACTGAAGTTCAGTAATCCCTGGCATGAGGACTACACACAGTAAAAATTTTTAAAAGAAAACATCAGGTTTCTGGCAATGAGTTGGGTGGTTTAAGGAAACTGTCACATGTCCTGTGTTGTTTTTTAACACTTGTGATGTACCTCTTGCTGCTGCATTGGCAATTTTGTTTGCTAACAGAGGGGGTCTATTATCACTCTGCGTGCTGGCAGCATATCTGCTTCCTGTTTTCTCTGATATAGGCGAATGCAGGTCTTCTTATTTATACTCCACCTGCGATAAGTTCTGTGATGTATGGAACCGATTTTTAATTTTTCTTGGCCATATATTTAAAAGCATGAATTTAGGTTTATATCCAGAAAACCTGTATGTTTTGTGCCCAGTACTGATTTTCTTGAATTTGTGTTTTATACTGACTGCAGGTGGAGCAGCACTGAGCTCTGGCACATGTGACTTTCTTTTGTTGTTACTGTATTACCTGCTTGAAGAGTCCTGCAATTCTCTTCGTACTTCTGATGACCATACGTAACAGGCAGTGTGATGGTACTTATGAAGGCCCCTCCTTCCCAGTCTCCAAAAGAGTGGAAGATGATACCCTGCAGGCTTGTGGATCCAAATTAGTAGGTTTTTCAAACTTTTCTGTGTTTTTCTTCCATGGCAGTGGCTTTGCAAAGATGCTGTCAGCATACATACTGGAATTGGTTTAGGATTCCGGTCACATATTAAATTAACAGATAAGATTAATGTAAATGAAAGGTTAAAGAACTCACTAGACTGTCAGTTTTGCATTGGAGCTTGACAGCACTGTAGACAGTGTCACGCCACAGTTAAGGTTGGAGGAAGTCTTGGGGGTCTCTGATCTGACTTCCCGCTCAAAGCAGTCAGTGAGGAGGTCAGACCATGTGGCTCAGGGCTTTACGCAGTTGAGTCTCAAAAAGCTCTTAAGAACAGAGACCACACAGCACTTCTGGGCAACCTGCATGGCTGCTGCACCCTCCCCGTAGGGACAAAGGTTTCCCTTTATCACCAGTCTGAACTTGTCTTGTTTCAGCTTGTGCCCGTTGTCTCTCATCCAGCTACCACGACAGAGTCTGGCTCTGTCGTGTCGGTGACCTGCCTGTCAGCAGGAGAAGGTTGCTCTGAGGTGGCCCCGAAGTCTTCCCTTGTCCAGGCTGAAGCAGCCCCATCCCTCAGGGTCCCCTCGCTGGGCAGGTGCTCCAGCCCCTGAGCATCCTGGTGGGCCTCTGCTGGGCTCACTCCAATTTGGCAATGTCTTAAACTGGGGAGCTCAAACAGGAGGAGTCAGTATCTTATCTAGGTGTGGTCTAAGAAGTGCTGAGTCAAGGAGGTCATCACTTCCCTCCATCTCCTGGTTGTGACCATGCTAGATGCTGCTGGTCTTTGTTACTGCCAGCCCCAGGTGGCTCCTGTGCAGCTCGCTGTCCCCGATGGTCCCAAGGACTTTTCTGCAGAGCTGCTGCCCAGGCAAGCATTGTCTAGCCTGGACTGCTGCCTGGGGCTCTGACTTCCCAGGGGCAGGGCTTGGCATTTCTTTGTGCTGAACTGCACAAGGCCTCGTTCCTACCTCCTGCCCAGGTCCCCCTGGGTGGCAGCCCTGCTCTCCAGCACATCTGCTGTTCCCCGCAGTTTGGTGTCACTTGCAAATGTGACAAGAGTGACTCCTCCCAGATGACTGGTGAAATTGTTAAGCAGGACAGGTCATGCACGTGTTGGGCCCCTGTAGTTCTCCAGTTCGTTACTGTGGTCCAGGTGGAGTACGAGCCGTTAACTGCTACCTCTAAGCCAACCATCCAACCAATTTTTACCCATCTTAAGTTGTCTGCCTAAGCAGACTGTAATGCTTTTCCTCTTGTAGAGGCCTTCCTCTGTGACTTTCCGAGGGACCAAAATTATACTGATCAGTCTATAGTTCCCTGGACAGTTCTTCTGGCTTTTTTTTTTTTGAAGATGGCGTGACATTCGCTTTTTTGCATGTGCTTGGGACCTCCCTCATCTTGGCCACGTTGAGATCAGCCAGCACCATCTTTGGGTGTAGCCCTTCTATGGGGCAGAGTCTGTCACATAACCCCTGACTGTTCTCATACACTGCTGGAAATTCTCGTGGACAGTCTGTGGGTCATCTTTTTGGCACAGTAGTGTGGACAGCAGTTTTTCTGAAGGGGAAAGGGATTAAATGTCTTAAACTTGTAATGCAGCAGCAGAAACTTAAACACAGCAAGATGCAAACTTCAAGTAAGGTCTTCTAAAACATCTATTTTTGGTTTATTTTCTGACCACTTCTTATATTCCCTCAACATTGTTATAATCTTTGATTTAAAGAACGTATCTGAACAGGACTAAGGTGTGTAGCTGGTTCAGATACTTATGATACCTCATTGTTGGGTTTAAATAAGTGAACGCAAAGGTACTTACTGGATTATTCAGACTTCTTTCACTTTTTGGGAGGAAGTCTTTATTTTGTGTCTTTACTTTTGCTGTTTTCTGATACTGATGGGTAAGACCAAAGAGACCAGGTAAAATTTTTTAAAAGATGTTAGTAAAACTTGCCCACTTGCCTTCTGGGTTAATCGAGTGCAAAGTGCTTCCTCTGGTATATACAGTATATAGGTTTGTATGGTTGTCTTCAATGTCTTGAACATCACACTGGGTTAAACTAAATTCCTGTAGTTGCCTTTAGAACTCTCTGTGTTGTGGATGTGGCTTTGAGTTATGGATCTCTTCTGTTAGGAAGAGCTAGGAGACAACATCGTTAGAAAATTACTTAAGACCTTATTTAACAAACTTATATTTTGCAGATTAAAAAGTTTCACACTGACAAATGCACTCCAGCAAAGGTATAGAGGGAATTCAGCAGGCGAGTCTCCTAAGCAGCCTTTGTCTAAATACCAGCTCTCAGTCTTCTAGAAAGTCAGCTGCATTTTGGTAGCAGAACACTGAGATTGCAGTTCACAAGTCTTATCAATTTAATGTATTTTCAGGGATTTTTAAATTTAATGTATTTTCAGGTTTTTTTAAGTCTGTAAAAACAAAACCCCAACCCACCCCTCCCCCCAAAAAACCCAACAACAAAAAAAAAATTAAAAAGAAAACAAAACCCCAAAACAGAACTAAAGCATTTTTCTTTTGAACCTAAATTCCTGTGGTGTCTCCCTGCCCCCCCGCCCCGATCTCTACCAAATCCGTGCCGTTCCTGTGTGTTCTGAATAACCAGTTTGCTGTGTTCTTTTGGAAGCTTGACCTGGGTCTTGTCAGCCTGCTTTGGGAAAGCAGAAAGAAGTCTGGAAGAAGTAGGAGGACAGAAGTACGTTCAG